>NC_041049.1:60823934-61101354 GCF_900634775.1 Gouania willdenowi | reverse complement strand
CGTCTAATCTGAGGGCCACAATGTCAACATCCAGATGAACAGAGGACCAATCTGAGCATTAATGCAGGAAAGAACAAAGGTGTTGTGTATTTTTATTACCTATGAGGTCATATTGCCACTGGTGTTTATTTGTTTATTTGTCTGTTAGCAGGATGAGGTCAAAAAAACTAAACGGATTTTGACAAAATTTTAGCCAAAAAATACCTTACATTCTGGATCAGTTTCAAAATCCCAAAAATCCTTATCTCTTATCATCGTTGACGAAATAAAAAATAATATCTTGGTTTGTAATGGATTTTATGAGAATTGACTCAGTTATCTCTAATTGGTTCCTTTGAGTTCCATCTGGATCAGATTTGGATTGCGCAATTAATTGTGATTTTTTTTTTTTTTTTTTTTTAAATGGGGTGCCCATACATTTGCATATACTGTATTGTGGTTAGAAACCCTGATCAGGATTGCTGATCTGCAGATAACTGAAAACATCTGTAAAAGAGGATGTTTGGCGCTCTCTGAGTACTCTTGTTTTTGTAGTGGTTTAGTTGGTTTTCTGTTAATATCTGCATATTATTCTGTTATTTTTGTTAAATTTATTTTTACACTCTATTTTGAAGTTTCTTTGTGCTTTTGGAGTAATTTTGTTGTCATTTTGTTTATTTTTGCTCTCGTTTTGTATTTTCCATTTGTCATTGCATCTATTTTTTGCTGTTGTCTTGTGTTTTTGAGTCATTTTGTGTATTGTTGCTGTCCTTTTGGTGTGAACATTCAGCTCTGGCTTCTCGGACCCCCAGCATGACGCCCATAGACCAGCGTGCTGTGATTTATGCCATCTGAGCTACTACTACTGAGCCCCGCAGGAATAACCGTTGTTATGATTCAGAGTTATGAAAGAAAGAATGAGTTCAGGTAAAAAGTGGAAATAAATGTTATCTCCATACCACCTAAAACACACATGATAAGCATCCTGAAAACACTTTTTATACATTAAACCAAACGCAGAGTTTTATTGAAGTTGCTGACTTTTTGCTTTTTGATTTGTCTCCCTTATTATCTCCTGCTAAATAAGTATTTTTTATTGTTATAACCGTTTTTATGGCTCCCACCAAAGCACTTGTTCTCCAAAAGTGCAACACAAATAAAGTTTATTGCTGTTATTATTAAACTCACACCAATGAGATAAAGGCATTTAAAGTTAATGTGGTAACGTTACAGTGAAGTCCTATTAGAACTAAGATTATTCCTTGTGTTCAAATGGAGCCTCTCTGTAAGAGTGAGATTCTTTCATCTATTAATAACTAAACGCTGAGTTCACAATGGGGTCAGAGAGATGCTCGTGTGTAGCTTGGAGCTTCATATTTTGTCATACATTGTTTGAAACATTGGGACTAAAACCTAAATGATGTTAAAACCGTTGATTTAAAAAAAAAAAAAGAAAAAAAAGAAAGTTTGTTCGAATGAGAAATGAGAAACAACCATGAGGCAAACTAACACCTGGAGTAATAATTCAACTGTTAATTAAAAAAAGAGCTTCCAGAGCGAGGCTACAGCAGTAGAACACAGTCGTTTATGGATCAAATGTATCTCATTTTGTGCATTGTTCTGTGGTTTTGTGTAATTTTGGAGTAATTTGGGGAGTTTATGTTAGGCTGCAACAACGAATCGATGATATTGATAAAAAGCGACTACTAAAAGTGTTGGCAAAGAATTTCATTATCAATGTTTGTGTGCACCACGAGTGTTTGTGTGGACGCGCAATTGTGTGCGCACACTACGAGTGTTTGTGTGTGCACACGCTATGAGTGTTTGTGTTTGTGCACGCGCGCACAAGTGTTTGTGTGGATGCAGGCACTACGAGTGTTTGTGAGCATGCACCTTGAGTGTTTGTATGCGCGCACAAACACCGTTTCGGGGAGAAATTTGCTCCACAAACACACATGCATGCATGCACACACACACGCAGAATAACTTCCTTGAGTAGTACATTAGTATGACTAGTACATTAGTATAGTATGTTAGTATAGAGTAGTACATTAGTATGACTAGTACATTAGTATAGTATGTTAGTATAGAGTAGTACATTAGTATGAGTAGTATGTTAGTATAGAGTAGTACATTAGTATGACTACTACGTTAGTATGACTAGTACGTTAGTATAGAGTAGTATGTTAGTATAGAGTAGGACATTAGTATGACTAGTACGTTAGTATGAGTAGTATGTTAGAATAGAGTAGTATGTTAGTATAGAGTAGTACATTAGTATGACTAGTACGTTAGTATGAGTAGTACGTTAGTATGAGTAGTATGTTAGTATAGAGTAGGACATTAGTAATGACTAGTATGTTAGTATGAGTAGTATGTTTAGTATAGAGTAGTATGTTAGTATAGAGTAGTACATTAGTATGACTAGTACGTTAGTATGAGTAGTACGTTAGTATGAGTAGTATGTTAGTATAGAGTAGTACATTAGTATGACTACTACGTTAGTATGACTAGTACGTTAGTATAGAGTAGTATGTTAGTATAGAGTAGGACATTAGTATGACTAGTACGTTAGTATGAGTAGTATGTTAGAATAGAGTAGTATGTTAGTATAGAGTAGTACATTAGTATGACTAGTACGTTAGTATGAGTAGTACGTTAGTATGAGTAGTATGTTAGTATAGAGTAGGACATTAGTATGACTAGTACGTTAGTATGAGTAGTATGTTAGAATAGAGTAGTATGTTAGTATAGAGTAGTACATTAGTATGACTAGTACGTTAGTATGAGTAGTATGTTAGAATAGAGTAGTATGTTAGTATAGAGTAGTACATTAGTATGACTAGTACGTTAGTATGAGTAGTACGTTAGTATGAGTAGTATGTTAGTATAGAGTAGGACATTAGTATGACTACTACGTTAGTATGACTAGTACGTTAGTATGAGAAGTATGTTAGTATAGAGCAGTATGTTAGTATAGAGTAGTACATTAGTATGACTAGTACGTTAGTATGAGTAGTATGTTTGTATAGAGTAGTACATTTGTATGAGTAGTATGTTAGTATAGAGTAGTACATTAGTATGACTACTACGTTAGTATGACTAGTACGTTAGTATGAGTAGTATGTTAGTATAGAGTAGTACATTAGTATGACTACTACGTTAGTATGACTAGTACGTTAGTATGAGTAGTATGTTAGTATAGAGTAGTATGTTAGTATAGAGTAGTACATTAGTATGAGTAGTATGTAGTATAGAAAGTACATTAGTATGAGTAGTATGTTAGTATAGAGTAGTACATTAGTATGACTAGTACATTAGTATGAGTAGTATGTTAGTATAGAGTAGTACATTAGTATGAGTAGTATGTTAGTATAGAGTAATACATTAGTATGACTAGTACGTTAGTCTGAGTAGTATGTTAGTATAGAGTAGTACATTAGTATGAGTAGTATGTCAGTATAGAGTAGTACATTAGTATGACTAGTATGTTAGTATGAGTAGTGTTAGTATAGAGTAGTAAATTGGTATGACTAGTATGTTAGTATGAGTAGTATGTCAGTATAGAGTAGTACATTAGTATGACTAGTATGTTAGTATGAGTAGTGTTAGTATAGAGTAGTAAATTAGTATGACTAGTATGTTAGTATGAGTAGTATGTTAGTATAGAGTAGTACATTAGTATGAGTAGTATGTTAGTATGACTAGTACATTAGTATGAGTAGTATGTTAGTATAGAACGTACATTAGTATGACTAGTACATTAGTATGAGTAGTATGTTAGTATAGAGTAGTACATTTGTATGACTAGTACGTTAGTATGAGTAGTATGTTAGTATGGAGTAGTACATTAGTATGAGTAGTATGTTAGTATAGATTAATACATTAGTATGACTAGTACATTAGTATGAGTAGTATGTTAGTATAGAGTAGTACATTAGTATGACTAGTACATTAGTATGAGTAGTATGTCAGTATAGAAAGTACATTAGTATGACTAGATGTTTAGTATGCGTAGTGTTAGTATAGAGTAGTAAATTAGTATGACTGTATGTTAGTCTGAGTAGTATGTTAGTATAGAGTTAGTACATTAGTATGAGTAGTATGTTAGTATGACTAGTACGTAGTATGAGTAGTACGTTATATAGAGTAGTACATTAGTATGAGTAGTGTTAGTATAGAGTAGTACATTAGTATGACTAGTACGTTAGTATAGAGTAGTACATTAGTATGACTAGTACGTTAGTATGAGTAGTATGTTAGTATAGAGTAGTACATTAGTATGAGTAGTATGTTAGTATGACTAGTACGTTAGTATGAGTAGTACGTTAGTATAGAGTAGTACATTAGTATGACTAGTACGTTAGTATGAGGATTAAAACACAGCAGTTGTCTTGTAGTCACTGCCGTTTGAATTGATCTTAACTGATTTTAAAACAGTTAATAATTCAAAATGTCTTTCTTGTTTCTAATTGAACCTGATACAAATACAGACTTGGGATCCATAATCAAACATGTCTATGGATTTAATCTTGGACCTTCTTCAGAAGAAATGAAATGTACTAAATCATTGGTAAACCATTTGTTTTACTTCAGATACAATCATTACACAGCCTTCCAGCCGCTGGCTTCTATTTCTCATATGCTTACAAAGTAGCCTTTGATTTTCTGTCATCTGTTAATTACTGTATTTTGCCGTTTAACAGGGAGCTTTGTGTAAACTAATTACAGGCTAATGATTGTGGGCTTGGAGCTCCACACAGCCTTTTACTTTTTTTATTCCATTTCATTTGAAAGCAGCAGTGATCTGAAGCGTCTTCACTCTGTTTTGTTCCCGTTAGCTCGTTCTTTGATTCATGGTGTAAGTGCGGAGCGCGCCTGTAATTGTTGCGGCGTCGGCGCTGCTAATTATGCCAGAGAGAGGCTGAGCCATAGCCAAGGTCCATAATGGTGGCTGAGGCAGCACAGAGAAGTAAATGGGGTTTGTTTTACCAGCTGGGGTCCCAGCAGAGAGAAAAGTGCCAAGGCCCCCCCCCCCCCCCCCGCCCCCAGTGGAGGCCGACAGCCTCGGGGCCTCGGGGCCATATGGACACAACACTTTACTGGCCTTTATTCTACACCTTGCTCTTTTAATCAAAGCAAAGCCCACATCCTGTGCCTTTCACCACACGACTTACGCTGCTCTAGTATTTTAAATGTATGAAACCATCCTCACAAACATCCACTGGTTTATATTGACCAGAGCAAATTGTTCTCTCAGCTAAAATATTACAGAAGACTGCTATTGATTCGAATCAAACATGTAAATATTTAATATTAATGCATTTCCTCATTATCTTCTCCTCACAGCAGAAACTCCAGATTAATGCTTTAACTCGTCTCTATATTTAAGATACTTCACTTATTAAAGCAGCATTTTGCAGGAAATTTGACCTTGATTGCACTGATGGTGAGAATATAAAAGCAATGGTTTTACTGCTGACCATTATTTTGCGAGCATTTAATACCCTCGCTTAATAGACACTTAAGAAATGTAGCCATTTAATTATTAATCTAAAACAAATGATCAAATAAACTATTTCAATAGCAATAACAGCTATTCACAAAGGATGCTTATAGCAATAAGTAAGAAATAAGAGATGATTGAATTTCGTATTGTAAAATACACTAATCAGCCATATTATTAGGAACGTTTGTTTGATGCTGACCACTGCAGAGCAGGCATCGATGCTCATTTGAGCGTTCTCTACATCAGTGGTTCTCAAGAACCTCCTTTCTCAAACTTATGGATCTAAGTACCCCCCTTTGTTCGACTGCAATATTTTGCTCTTTAGAGCATAATGATGGAATGAATGAGTGATAACAAACATTTTAAATCATTTAATTTTGTAAATAAGTGGAATGAAGTGGATAGTTTTTATCATTTCTGGTCATTTCCCTCCTGATGTGGAACCAAGATTGACCTTTGTGTTTTTAGTCCATGTTCTAATAAAGATCATTTCTATCATCATTTTGTGTATTTTGTTTGTTTGTCTGTTCTTTTTAGTATTAAGTATTTTTTCTCTTATTTTGTGTGTTTTTGTTGTCGTTTTGGTGTGTTGTTGGTGTTATTTAAATTATTTTCTCTCAGTGTGTGTGTTTGGTTGTTTCTTATATTGTTGTGTATGTTTCTCAGTTATTTTTGTGTATTTTGTAGTGATCTTGTGTATTTTTTCTCATGTGTCTGCTGTTGTTTTTTTGCGTTGCTGCTAGTAGTACATTTTTTTCTCTTAGTGTGTGTGTTTTTAGAGCCATTTTGTGTATTTTATTGTTGTTTGTTCTTTTAATTATTCAGTAAATTTTTCTCTTACTTTTCTGTTGTTGTTTTTTGTGTATTGCTGGTGTTAATTACATTATTGTATCTCAGCGTGTGTGTTTTTGGTGTTGTTTGATTGTTTATGTCGTTTAGTATTTTCTCTATAATTTTTTGTGTATTTTGTAGTGATCCTGTATATTTTTCTCTCATTTAGTGTCTCTTTGGTGTCATTTTGTGTATTGTTGTTTGTCTGTTTTTTTTTTATTAACCAGTACATTTGTCTCTTATTTTGTGTGTTTTGTGAGTTGCTGGAAATAATCAGTGTTATTATCATTTTTAACTAAAAATTTGCATATTTGTAATGCTTTAACTTGTTCATTTTCATCTCTCTCTGTTTCAAGTTCCCCCTGTAGTGCCATCGCATACTCCTCGGGGTACACGTACCTCCATTTGAGAAACGCTGCTCTACATCAATTATGGCTTTATAATATCAACCTCCTGCTGAATGGATCCCTACAACAAGCATGCACCATTATATATGCATATACATATAGAATAAAACTAATTGGTGATAAAAGCTTCGGCCATCATTGGTCATAATATTATGGCTCTCCGACTTATAGTGTCACAGCTTGGTGGAACATCCCATGCTGTTAATAATCACTATGACAGAAGATTCAATGATTATTCTTTATAGGCCTCATGAATGTTGTTTTAAAGTATTATTAATTCATAAAGGCTCAGTGTTTGAAGGCCTTACTGACAAACCGTGTGATCAATTAGGTCCCAACAGCTACTGCATGAAAACACACGTTTCTCTGAATATTACGAGAACCACAGTCTCCAGCCTGCAGAGAGTCCTCGGGCCTTTTTTAGCATTTACACAGAGCGGGGTTAAAGACATGTAGATCTGCAGCCATGCAATGCCCGAAGGGGGCCATATAGACACACTTAAGTGCTCACACAGCTTGCATATGGATCATTAGGCACAAGGGGGTAAAAATTACACCTAATAGCGTCAACAGATGGAGTATTTCTTTTTCTCATGCTGTGTACAAACAGATCTTGAGCAACACCTTATTTAGGCGTGGTTGGCAACAAACTGGGTCATTTGATAATCACTACCTTTTTATACAGATGTTCTCTGTCTAAATATTGTGCAGCCCTGTGCAGAGATTAAATATCTAAAGCTCACCTTTAAGAGAATTAACCTGAACTAAAGACTCGGTGAGAGGATTTAGTGTGTGTGTGTGTGTGTGTGTGTGTGTGTGTGTGTGTGTGTGTGTGTGTGTGTGTGTGTGACTAAAAGTAGAATAACAAAAATAAAAAAAAAAACAACTCGTTAAAAATGTTCACGTTAAACTGAACTCAATCAGATCAGAGGATAATTTTGGGGGTAGGGGCCACAAAAATGTGGTTGTTTGACCCAAGTGCCACACTATATTTTTTTGATACACACATTGAGATGACGTCGTTGTAAGTTGCGCTATACAAATAAAGTTTAATAGAATTGAATATCAACATTTAGAAAAATGACTGACAACTGATTTTCCTGTGTCCTTTAGGGCATTTTTTGGAGCCTTTTTGTGCATTTTTGTTTTCATTTATTGTGTTTTTAAATTCATTTCACGTTTGTCATTTTTGTCCTTTTGTGCAATTTTCTGTGTATTTGTGTATTTTTTTTTTACTTTATGAAGTAAATGTGTTTTTTTGTCATTACTTGGTGTTTTTAGAGTCATTTTTTCAGTTTTTTATGTTGTGCATATTTTTGTTATTGTTTTCAATTTATTTAATTTAATTCATTTATTTTTTAAATTCCGATTGGGAGCCACTCAAAATCAGAACAAGGGCCGTATGTGGTCCTCAGGCCACCAGTTGCTTATGCCTGACTTATATTATAAGTACAGAGTTAGTTGACTGAAATCATTTTTATTACAGTCGACTGAAACTGTACTAAAATCAATGAAATTTAGACTAATTGTAAATAAAGCTAAGACTAAATGGAAATATGTTAAGTAATACTAGCATATAATAAACTTGTGTCCTGCTCTGGATGTTCCTTTTCTTATGTTGCACATAAACATACTGTAAATAAATTGTACACTACATTTTTGAGTGAACAATTCTCGGTTTAGTTAATTTTTATCACGTGACATTTTTAGTTGTTCAAAAAGGGTAAAAATTCAGAAAAACTGCATCACAGAAAGCTAATGTGTGAGGAACCCAGTGATGTCATTGCACGTGGGCCTTTCTGTTGTATCTTCACTGCAGCACAATACTATGGAAAAAGGAAGTAGCAATCAAAGAGGCATTGCTACATTTGTTTTATTTATGACTGGATTTCTTGCCGTTATGCGGACCCCAAGTAAAGACTGAATCCTATAACAGGCCGCTGTTTGTGGTTTAAATCCAAATAATTTATGGCAAAGTACCTATATTTCTTTTCGTTGCGTTGTCCTGCTGTTTCTATGAACTGCAAAGGCAAAGTCCCGGGGTGAGTCCGCTCTCCCGTTGACAATGACAACCGTTCCCTTACACTTTTTGCCGCACCATTGTGTGCTTTATGGCTTGTACCGAGGGAATCACTGTGTAGCATTTGACCTCGCCTCTTACAGCACTTGAATATGATGATGGTTGTTTCATGACTGGAATATCAACAAATCTGTGGCCCCGCCTCCAGTGAAGCAGAACTGCAACACACTCAAAACGAAGTAATGCTCTTGATAGTGTGAGCGAAACGGCAAGAACATTATCTCTATTCAAAATGAAGCCATCTGTCAAACAGTTGTCACGTATTCTGTCATCTGTGTCTTGTCGTATAATCACACAGACTTTTATAGAAAACTCTGTATTTAAAAAAATAACATCGTGTATCTATTAGGGGTGTGTATTGCCTGGCATCTGGCAATACGATTCATATCCCGATATGTCACAATACAATACAATATATATATTAAAGTATAAGGCGATTATTGCGATTTTCTATTTATTTATATATGACAAGAAACAACTAATCGGTAAATGTGTACACCTTCATTAGAACATTATGTATGAAATATATTTTATTGGCATATTTTACACTCAAAACATTGGCTTTAACATGCCATGTGCCAACAACTGCCTGTGGCTTTTAAACCAACTTTGACTCTAGTGCAACATGGCTTTAATGCAAATTAACTCAGGTATATGCCTAGAACAACAAATAAATGCAAAAAGTTAGTATTTTCTTTTTAGATTTTATTGTAAAAACACAAGCTGGTCAACCTGCCCAGGTTTCAGCGCACTTCTCTGTGCACTTTTTGTCATATATATTTTTTAATTTTAACATATTTAACATGGCAAATTCCACCTTTAAAAATGTTAGGGTATTTCCTGGGTTAGGGTTAGGGATAGGGCTAAAATAAAAGGATTAGCGGGGTAGTAAAGAATAAATATGAACTAAAATAAAACTGACGGAACTTGTCACGTGGTGCACCTATCACGTCCCCTAAACTGGCCAATGAGGGGCGCTGCGTATGAATAGACTGGCAGTCTATTTATACGTTTCTGTATCAATAGCCACGGCCTTTTCGTAATTATTTTCTTTCATCATCTCATTTGCTTTTAAGTGTTTTGATTAAATGTTTAAGTATTGTATTTGAACAGTCTTGTCTTTCATTGAGTTGAAATCACGGGAAATTTCATTGTACACACAAAACTGAATGTAAAAACTGTGCGCGAGAGAGGAAGAGAGAGGAAAGTCAGGCCACGCCCCCCACGCTGTCCAAAGTGTGATTTTGCACAAAAATAGTTTCTCTGTCAGCTTGGAAGACGGTAGAAAATGGCTAAAACAATGCAATCGGTTTTAAAGACCTTTTTTAAGCCAATAAGTGAAGCTAAGCTAAGAAATGGAAAACAGCAGCAGCACAGCACCAGTTAGCTTAGCAAGTAGCGGCACCTGTAGCAATGATGCTAATGCAGGAGAACCTGCCTCCTACCTGGTAAAAAGTTGCAAGAATACAAAGTTCTCCATGGCTGTATTTTTGGCTGTTTTGACCATTAAAAGGTAAGCACACATTATATTTTAATTTTCTGCTGTGCTGCTGATTCATTAGAGGAGTTATGGCCTCATCGGTGTAGAAGTTTATGAATATTTTATATGTGTGGGTTTTTGTGTTCTGAAAGTTTAGAGTCCTTTGTGGCTAAATTAGCGGTGATGTTGCGCTGTCCTTGGTGCTGAAACATGACAGATTTGACAGCTGTCACTCAGAGAGAGAGACTGATGCGCTCCGTAACGGGTGATTGTCCGAGCTTCTTTAACGCTGATTCATCATTCTTTTATCAAACATTTAGGTTTAGGATTGGTTGTTTGTGGTCACGTGATATTATTGGTTAGCAAAAGGCACTTTAAAAAAAAAAGTATTCTGTGACATTTTTGTCTCTCTTACTGCTGGAACAGCATGCGGCGTTTGTTTCGGGACCTGATGATTTACAAATGAAGCACTGGGGCCAGCCTGATGTGAGCTGGAATATACTGCTAGAGCTCTGTGACCCTGTAAAGTACACGATAAGCAGGTATAGACCATAAAGGAATGAGATTTATTTGGTAAAGACATTTCCAGCAATGTGTTTTAAAAAAGTAGTCCCTAAATCCCACTGAAAAATGTCTCATGCAGTCAAACTATAGCTCAGCTAATGACGTAGGTTGGAAGAAAGTATGGTTTTGTTTTGGTTTTTTTACATTTGGGAATTATGAAATAAACTATGAAGGCTAGCTTCTTAAAAACATTTCTAACAAGAGAGCAAACCTCCACCAAGCTTAGATCAGCTCACCAATCGACATTTAAATCTGTTCATAAAGTTTTTTTAAATAACCTTGCTCAAAAACGTCCTCTGTATACTGTATCTATAGTAAATTGTAAATGGAATGGAGTACTGATATATCCTACTCAAGTACATGTACAAGTAAGTCATACATAAGATACTCAAATACAAGTAAAAAGTAACTCAATTAATTAGTACTCAAAGTAAAAGTTACTACTTACAGTACATTCAGCCCCCCCACATTTACTTCTGGTAATAAATCTTGGTACGGTTCCCTGGCATACAGTAAACATCTCATGTATAAACTTGCACATTTGGAACTTCATTTATTTTCCGCAATGGCATCTGTATAAAATAATTATTTTTAGAAATAAAATAACACCAATGAATTTAATATAAATAATTCTAGTATAGATACATTTATGAACTCTGAAACTGAGAAAATAACCACCATTCAATGCTGTTTTGGCATGGTGTATTACGTTTAATCTGATTGGTCGAATATGATGTGATGCATTTGAGTGTTGTCTGGTTATTTCAGTTTCTGTAGGTTCACAATGTCAGTTGATCATTTTAAAACAAAAAATAATAATTTACTCAGTAATGGGTGTAGAAATGTAATGGATTACTTTACTACATACTGAAGTACAAGTAAAATGATTGATTTAGAAATATATACGCAAGACAGTAGAAGTATAAAAGCAACTCAATTACAGTAACATGAGTACGTAATCTGTTACTTTCACCTCTGGTAATAAGACCCACAGCCAGAGCATCATGGCATCTAATATTGTTGACATTACTTCCTGAGAGCCTATTTGGGCACATCAAGGATGGAATGGTCTAAATACATGTTGTTAGAGATATTAAAAGATACATCTTAACTGAGCTTACTGGGTTTAGACCCAATCCTATCTGAAGAGGTTCAGGGGACACCTAAAACAAAAGTTTAAAATGAACTGCATAATTAAGTGCTGAAACCATTATGGCATCTCCTAGTTACAGAAACAAGAGTGTTATCGATCCCATCCAAGCCCTGATTGATCCCAGGATAGATGGGGTTAGCTTAGGTATTCATCAGCCGCCCATCGGAGGGACTTGTTATTGAGGGCAGGTGTTTGGAGGCTGTGAGTTAAAGCCATTAGACTCCCGAGGCCTTCTGATAATAGGCTGTCAGTCATGAATAGACCTTCCACTATCCATCAGATGCACGCACAGAAATCAAAGCAGCCACCAAAGGTCTGGAAGATAACAAGCAGTCACTGGAGTCATCCGGATAACATTGGGTTTCTACTTATGTTTACAAAGCTACAATACAGAGACTAGGACTTGTAGCTCAAAACATTGTAATAATACAAAAGCTTTCATGTTCATTTCAAATGTATTTATTGGAAGTTTTTGGTCATCATTAATGTCTTCTTTTGCTTCCTATATATAGAAAGGAAGTTGTTATTTTCAAAATAAGAGCACATATATGAGTCTTTGTAACTGTACTCCAAAATCATTTTTGAAATGGACAAAACAAGGCTTGTCATCTGCAAAAAATGCTACAAATATATTGCACCAAAGTGGGAGTGGGAAGGGGTTTTCCAGTAAGACGGGAAGAAAGTTTGCACAGAAAATGGTTTCATGCGACTCACTGATATTGACACACGTATATGCATTGTGTTGAAATATGGGATTTGTTCATTGTAGTGAGGTTGTCATAAACTCACATAACAAGTTAAAGTTGCTAAAGATTCCTTGTCTTCATACAAACGCACACACTGGTGACAACCCTCATTTTGCCATTTCAAAAATGATTTCCGAGTACGGTTCCAAAGACATTTTAAACAGCAGGGAAAATATCGAGATAATTTATAATAAAGAGCTGCCAAGCGTCACCCTATGAGTGTGACAGTCATGCAGTTTGACCCATTCTCACATGAAATACCACACTTGACATTTCTCATGCTTATATTTCCCCATTCAATACTATTTATTTTTTTCCATGATAATGAACTTTGGTCCTCGCAGCTTGCCTTAGTTCAAGTAACTCTGATTGACTGACCGAGATAACCAATCCATGTCTCCTTTGTCCCTAAATCTAACCAACCCCGGCAGGCATCATGCAATAATAAATCAATCAGGACCAGCTTAAGGTGGGGCTTGACGAGCCATCTCTAACTAGTTTCTTTCTACCACAACTCTCACGAGTCATCGACATGCTTTCAGAAAGAAAGAAAGTTTCAAGAGGACAGAGGCCGTCTGAGACGTATGTAACTACCCAATTTTGTTCAGTGTTTGTGTGTGCGTCTAAAAAAAACTAACGTTTTGTGTGTGTCTCTCTCACTCACATGTGTCAGTGCTAGACATTAAAACTCTGTGTTCTTATTTGATTATTTTTGTATGTAATAGTGTCTTTCTATGGATCTTGAGACTGCTGCTAAGACATTCCTTCAATCAAAAAACACTTGATGTTTTATTGTTTTTTAGATTATTTGCTTTTTAATGAACGTAATTTTTGGACTATAAGCCGCTGCTTTTTTCTCATGCTTTGAACCCTGCGGCTTAAACAATGACGCGGCTAAATTGTGGATTTTTCCCGGTTTTATAAGCCTCATGCCGTCACAAAATTGAGCTTTGTCACATTAGACCAGGTGGAACAATGAAATTGTGAACATTAAATCGTTTTTGCTTGCACAGAATCATTCTGATCACTCATTTTGTCATGATGCACACTGCAGAGAGAAGC
Organism: Gouania willdenowi; assembly: GCF_900634775.1. Lineage (NCBI taxonomy): Eukaryota > Metazoa > Chordata > Actinopteri > Blenniiformes > Gobiesocidae > Gouania > Gouania willdenowi. The sequence continues at coordinate 61,087,543 of NC_041049.1, read as the reverse complement.
AGAGAGAGAGAAACCGCTGCAGCAGCAGTGTGGATGCAGTAATAGTCAGCCAGTTTGTAATAGAAGGACAAACAACATAAAGTTGTTAAATCACCGCGTTAGGTTTCTTCAGAAACGATAGCGTCCGTATTCTGACTCAGAGTCCGACTCGCTGTGATCACTGCGCGGTAGTTCACGGTAAGAAGAGCGGACAAAGCCGTGTATCAGTCTGGTTCCAGTAAAAAGTGACCATAAAAAGCTGTAAATGGACTGATATGTAGACGTGGGGCAGTGAGGAGGTGACTTCATGTAGTAAAGAAAACTTATCAGTTGTTGTTCAACTTGAGTACAGCAGCCCGCCTACCGGCCCGTTCTGATTGGCCGAGTTTTCTGATGGGCACCCTCATCAGCCAATAGGGTGCGGCCTATGTTAAGCTGCGGCATTTGATTTTTCTTAAAAAATTGCTAAATTATTGTAATGCGGCCAATAAAACAGTACGCTTTATAGCCCGGAAATTACGGTACCTCCTTTCTGTTGCAGACAAGGAGAGTGTCAAGACATCAAAATCTATGACAAACACCTACAACATGAGACATGTCCCCAGCTAAATGATGGAGAATTGGTTGAAATGAAATATTGACAAATACATTTTTTAGTAAAAATTCTTGTTACACTTTTCATTTATAATTTCTGGTTAATTAAAACTAGCATTAGGAGGCCACATTGCAGGAAGAGCCGCTGGCATGGAGGTGAGGACATCAGTCTTAAGGTATAAATCAACATGAAAACAAGCCAAAGCCATGCGCCGGAATGCATCATGTCACTAAAGTCTCACTCCTGTCATTTTCTAAAACTTGGCAGCCCTGTTTAAATATTTTGGTGCCAGAAAAACAGCAGCGTCCTCATTTATGTGCACTTATTTTGAAAAGAAGAACTTCCGGTGTCACGGTCTGAATTTACCTCTTACTGAGCTCGATTATGAGCATGCGCATTAACCGGAAAATGAATTTTGCCATGCTGAGATTGAAAATTCAATTTCAAAGCATCTATGCAGTTTTTACAATAATAAGCTGTTGTATTCATATAAATCTGATCATGACGATCATATTTATTTTTTTATCATTGGTGGATTTTATTTATCAATGGTCGACTGATGTGATGTTTTAAGCATTTTTTAAAGAAAGTGTCTATTTGTACGGTTGCTGTACGGACAACACCTGGTGCTATTATCAAAGTACAAGTACTTAGCGTCTTAGGGTTAGGTTTAGGTTATTATCACTCTATATCGCAACAATTTTTAGGGTTAGGGTTAGGTTTACAGTTAGGTTTCGTCTTAGTCAAAATCTTTATTAGTCCCCCTCGGGTACTAATAAAGTATATCATCATAGTCACGTGACTTAAACTGGCGAATGACTGACCTATCATGTGACCTAAACTGGTCAATGAGGGGCACTACGTACGAACAGAATGTCGGTATATTGATACGGCGACCGTATGGATAGCCACTGCCTTTTTTAAAATCAGTACAACAATCTCTGTGCATGGCTAATCCAGCACGGGTACATCTCAGTACGTAGCGGTCACGCACACGTACGTATCTCAGTACGTAGCGGTCACGCACACGTACGTATCTCAGTACGTAGCGGTCATGTACTGAGATAGAGAAGCTCAGTACGGAGGTAAACTCAGACCGTGACACCGGTTTATTTGGTTTTTTTGGAACCATATCTGTACCATAATTAAATTTAAAATGGATTAACAGAAATGGTAGTAGGCCACCAGAGCTGTTCAACAGCAAATATGGTTGATTAGAACATGAGAACTTTCTGTCCCTTATTGTCCACTTTCAGTTAAACTGACAAATAATTTACTGTCACCGTCTGTGCTTGTTACACAGCTGCTGGGAGGTGCTGTGTCACCACCTGTTTTTTGGCTGTCACTTGGTCCAGTTGCTGTGGTGGAGGCCAGATCCCCCCCCCCATCAGTGTCACCTGCCTGGCTGCAGATCTCCTGCTGGAGCCTGGGGGGGTGGGGGGTGGCGTGGGTGACTGTGTCCTGTGGAGACCAGCTTCACTGCTCCTGTTGGCTAAAAGTTTTGGGCTCAACTATTCCTCAGACTTTGAAATTTGTCTACACCAGGGTTGGGGTCAATTATAATTGTAATTGCGTGATTGATAATTAATTACAAACATCAGGTAACTGTAATTGTATTTGAAAAAATCCTGTTGCTGTTGCAATCATAATTGAGGTGTAATTGAGTTCAGATAATTGACTTTGTAATTGTAATTGTCATGGAGATTCTGTAAAAAATGCATAAAAAGTGGAAAGATTTTGTATTTTTTTTTTTCCTAAAAAAACCCTAAAAACTAGTCCAAATGTGATGAGCATACTTAAACTACGCTGAATATGCAGTAAGACATGAAAAATATATGTTATTTTGTTTTTTAAAAAAAACACCCACATTTCCGAGGACAGGCTCAGAGTAAGGCATGAAATTGGAAAGATTTTGGATTTCTATTTTACTGATCATTAGACCCTATAGGTTAGAAAATGATGAGCACACTTAAACTGGGGGAAAATGCAGTAATGCATGAAAAATGACAAATATGTTGAAAGATTTTGGATTTTTTTTTTTTTCTGAGATAAGGCTAAGAACGTTTTATGGGCTTATTTCTTTCTTCTAATTGAAATGTCATAATTTAAAACATAATTGTAATTGACTTTACGAGAACAAATAATAACTGTCATTTTAATTGTAATTGGAAAAAATGCTGGTCACTGTAATCATAAATGAGTTGTAATTGAACATGGATAATTGAAGACCCAATTGTAACATGTAAAATGTAATTGACCCCAACTATAGTGGTGGGTTGGGGTCTACTGTAATTGTAATGTTGTAATTGTTAATTAATTACAATTATGCCGTAATTATATTTGTAATTGTAATTTTAAAAATCTGTTGCTGTCATAATTGAATTGTAATCAGGTTTATATAATTGACTTTGTAATTATAATTATAATTGCCATGAAAATTGTATAAAAATTGTCAATTTTAACTTAACTGGGGAACTATGTTACAGCTCGTTCTATGTATAGTTCTAAACATTATATAGTTAATTATTAAAATATGTTTCATATCAAGCTTTCCCACATTTTACTATTTAAAAATATAAAATAAATGAAATCTAGGGGCATACTGACATAAAAAAAGGCTCAGATGTCCACACCAAAAGTATTAAAATCTATATTTTCATTGATTAGGAAGCCTAACAAGGTAACTTATAGATTTGAAATAACTTAGATGACAGATATTTTTTTAGTGTATTTTACAGCTGATTTAGGACCTGTTAGCAGATGCTAAAAGAAATCTAACACAATAGGAAGGTTAACTTTTATTAGGTTATGTATGTCACGATACAACGTTTTCATTTCTGATACGATACAGATAATGCGGCCTTGGGTATTGATCGATACCGATACTGATCCGGTACGAAATCATACTTAATTTTATAACTTATTTTGTAGTGTGGAATGTTAGAAAAGACTTGATCAAGTGATGTCACTCAAACAGAGAACAATAGTCAACAATTCAAGTTCACTTGAGTTAATTTTTTCTGTCAGTATATGGTTGGAATAACTGAGGGCGGGAACAACTGAGGGCGTGGCCAAAAAGTTATCGGAGCGCTTACATCGGAGATTTTAGATGCAGTCCAATAAAATCCGATATTCGTTTTCAATTATTTTCAATTTACTACAAAGTCATCTCAATGCTCTTATCAAAATGTTAAATTCATATTAAGAAAGAAAAAACCCAACAAGATCCACATGAACAAGTGTTTAGTGACAGTGGGAAGAAACAACTTCCTTTTAACAGGAAGAAATCTCCAGCAGAACCAGGTTCAGAGGTGGCAGCCATCTGCGTCAACTGGTTGGGGTTAGTGGACAGAAGGTCCAACAGAATAGGATAGAGAGATAGAACATCAGAATGTCCCAGACTAGTTGAGCTGTGAAGCACAGATCAGGAACTGCCATCATCAGCTTCACCACACCTGAAACAGAGCAGAGAGAGAGAGAAATGAGAGGAGAAGGCACTGACTGCAGAAAAACATGATACAGTATTATCAGGTCAGCCTGCCTTGGCCTTGGGCCTCACTCCCAGTGGCCTAGTCAACACTTATTGTAAAAGTGACAAATCTTTTTCCGTCTATTGGTAAGCTAACAGCGACTCCAAGGTCTGTAAATGCGACCATTCACAGATGAGCCCATATCCGCTCTAGTGGTTTGGTTATGTCATGATTTTCAGGCTCCATAATTGTGTTTAATTCTAATTGAAATGTAGTAATTGAGAACGGAATTGTAATTGACTTTCAGGGGATGAATAATAAGTGTAATTGGAAAAAACACTGGTCATCGTAATCTTAATTGAGTTGTATTTGAACGTGGACAATTAAAGACGTAATTGTAACTGAAAAATGTAATTGACCCCTACCCTGGTGGAGACCCATGACGGCCTGGCCTGTAGCAGCGCCATCGTCCTGTCTAGTGTCTACCTCTGTCTGGACCAAAATATGGAACAGAAGGTGTGAGAGAATGAGATCTGAGCTGAAGGCACATGGTGTGAAAGCTCTTCATTTTACAATATTGGTTTGAGGGATCAATTTTTAGTCTGGATCAGGGATTAGTATATATGTGCAGGTGTACTGGAGCCTCGTACGGCTCTCCTGGGATGGAGAAAATGGACGTGGCAAACTATGGCCATGGAAAACAAATGTGTCACAAAGCCATCTAATAAAGTGTCAGGTCTTATTGCGTCGATATACCGACTCCACCATTTAAGGCTTGAACTTTAACCTTACGATACAGAAACACTGCGAGGGCCCCCATCCTTCAGACTATAGGTCAACCTTAAGTGATTTGGCAGCTTGTGGGGGCTCTCCTGTCAGTGTTTAACCCTACACTGGTTACCTGGTTTATAAAGAGACAGAGAGAGACATTGGCTCATATGTCAGAATGAAACTCTCCTGAAAGCGTCGCGATTTATGATATTTGAAATGGACTGGTTTATGATGGTTTAACCCCTGCCCCCAACATGCGGCTACATTGACTGCCTATTGATCCAACGCTGTGTGTGAAAGGTTTCGATTTTAATAAGGTCTAAAAGAAACAGCTGAAGAATAAGGTCGACTGAAAAGGAAAAACAAAAACACACACATTAATGTTTTTGTTTTTTATACAAATAGTACAAATAATACAAAGATAAAATGTTTTTGGACTATAAAATATTAGTTCCTGAACTCTTCTTTCCATATTTTCAGCTGTGAACTGTAACCTGTACTCGCAGTGCTGTTTGGTCTTGATCATAGTTTCTCAAATGGGGGTACGTGTACCCCTAGGGGTACGCAATGGCACTACAGGGGGTACTTGAGAGGGCGAGAGGGTGGGAAATTGACAAATAACGTTCCAGTCTTGGTCCCACCAGGCATGATATGACCGAAAATCATTTTTAAAAAAACTATAGAAATAAATCTATTCAGGGGCCACTAAATCAGTGTTTTTCAACCTGGGGGTCGGGACCCCATGTGGTGTCGCCTGGAGTTTAAATGGGGTCACCTGAAATTTCTGAAAAATTAGCTATTTCTGAACAATTAATTATTGTTCTTTTTTTCATTATTATTATGAAAACAACACACAATATAAAACAACTGTATTTCCGTACTCTCACTTTGTCAATCTAGTTCAACTAAAATGCAGTAAAAAAATAAACATGATTAAAAAAAAAAAAAACGAATTCTAGTATCTGGGGTCGCCAGAAATTCTTGATATCAAAATGGGGTCACGATCCGAAAAAGATTAAGAACCAATGCACTAAATGCTGTTTCTTTCCACTTATTTGCAAAGTTACATTATTTAAAATGTGTGTTTGTCACACGTTCATTCCATCATTATGATCTATAATTGTTTTTAAATCGTTTTCGAAGCAAAATGTAGTCGGAAAAAGGGGGGACTTGGACTCAGAAATAAGAGAAAAGGGGGTTCTGGAGCCGAAAGGGTTTGAGAACCACTGCTTTATACCCATGCACTTTTATACAGATTAACTTTAAATTTCGACAGACTTTTACCGTAACCTATGTTGTTTTTATGGTAACTGTCTGCTTGGCTTGAATCTTTGAAGTGTACTTGAATGTTGTTGAGAGGAGCATGTGCAATTTTGACAATAAAAGGATTCTATATATTTCTATTCTATATTTCCAGCTGTGACCTACTAAACACCAACTCAAGCTCTTTACCTACTGACTTTAACATGTTTTGGTTGAACTTTACACTCCGTAAATCCATGGAAACCAGCAGATTAGTGGTGAAAGTAACCCTGTTCATATTTAGTGAAGCTACGGAGCTCCAGGCCTGTGTGTATCTGACCACAGACTCATCTTTGTCTCTCAGTTTTTCTCCACAAAATCCCACAGCAGTTACCACTAGAGGGTAGTATCTTCTGGACTTCATGGTGTTATGCACTGGAAGTAGAGCAATGTAGAAATTAATGTAGTTATATATATATATATATAAATATAAATATAAAAATGTCTTAAGGCTATTATTATCATTTATTTTTTATAATGCATTGCTTTTTTTCTCTATTTGTTTTCTTAATTTATATAAAACGAATATAATTTGCAGTCTTCACATAAACTAGATCAGTGGTCTTCAAACTTTTTTGGCTCAAGTTCAACCTTTCTCTTACTTTGAAACACAGTCTCCTCTTTGTCCGCTAACAACATTTTGCTTAGAAAACTATTTAAAAACAACTATAAATCATAAAGATGGGAGAACACATTTTAAAGAATCTCATTTTGTAAGTAAGTGGAAAGAAACAGTATTTAATGCAGTGGTTCCTAATCTTTTTTTGATCGTAACCCCATTTTTATATCAAGAATTTCTGACGACACCAAAGAAATTTTTCTTCTAGATTTAGTTTTTGATCATGTTTGAGCTCAGATTTATTTATTTATTTATTTATTACTATATAGTTGAACTAGATTTATATTTCACAAAGAAATACAGTTGTTAAAGAGTGCAGTTTAATAATAATAGAAATAAAAGTGAAGAAGAATTCCAACAATTTCAAAATGGTATTTAAAATTTTCAGATATTTCAGGCGACCCCACATGGGGCCCTGACCCCATGGTTGAAAAACACTGATTTAGTGGCTCCTGCGGCCTTCGGTCTAATTTTGTGCGGCCCACAAAACAAAATTGTAATTCATGAAGTTGGAAGTTCTATGAAGCCCAAATTAACGCACAAAACTCCAGAAACACAGACAAAGACAGCAAAATGCACAAAATGATAACAAAGACACACTAAGCAACCACTGAAACACAAAATAACAACAAAAATAGCAGCATTTCAAAAACGACCTCAAAGAGAAACAAAATGCCAAATTGCACAAAATGACAGAAAAACACACAAAAAGTCAACAATAACTCAAAATATAGCAAAAATACACAACAAATTGCCATGTTGTCAAGAAAATAGACAAAATGAATACAAAAACACATGAAATGTGTAAAAAAAAAACTCAGATTGGTCATTATTCTAAATGCTAACATAAATATTGATAATATGGCCCTCGAATCAGACAATCACATTTTTGTGGGCCCCAGTCTGGTAGAAGTTGCCCATCTCTGTCCTAGGGGTACACGTACCCCCATTTGAAAAACAAAGCACTAGAAAAATCATAGAAAATTGCTTTTAATTAAAAGTAGATAACAAAGACACACTAAACAACAACTTAAACACAAAATAACAACAAAACAGCATTATGTATAAAAGGACTTCAAAGACAATCAAAATGCCAACAAAATTGCACAAAATGGCAGAAAAATACACAACACAAATACAGTAACACAAAAATATAACCAAAGCACACATAATGACTCGAAAAACACACAAAAAGGCAACAAAAATTTGCCATATTGTCAAGAAAAAAGACAAAATGAATTAAAAAGCACCGAAAATGTCTAAAAACTCAACCTTTGTTCTTTCATTAATGCTCAGATTGGTCATTATTCTAAATGCTAACATATGACCCTCAAATCACACAATCGTTTTTGGGCCCCAGTCTGGTAGAAGTTGCCCGTCCCTGCCCTCGGGGTACACGTACCTCCATTTGAGAAACTGTACTAGAAGAATCATAGGAAGTCGCTTTAAATTTAAATTATTCTTTAATGTTAAAATTACAATAGTCAAACAAAATTGGAAATGTCATAAAGTCGGAAGCCATTTCTTTCCTGTTTAAAATAAAACAAAGATAGCCTTAAAAAAAAAGAAAAATCTGTCTCCAGTATTGACCTAAAATGGGAAGGGATTCACTGACAGCATAATTAAGAACAGACTATATTACAGCACATGCATGAATGGAGGCAGGGACATTAATGACAGGTTCTTTGAGACGCAGCCCTGTCAGGACTTAAACATCAATTTAGATTCAAACCTGTTGCTAAAAGCTGCCTACTTTATTTGATGGGAAGAAGTGGGTCACATATGTTTGCCCTTGCAGTCGCTCCTCACATTGTGGAGCCACGGGGCCCCAGCTGCAGCATCAGTGCTTTTAATGAAAATGCAAGGCAATAGAAAGCAGGTAGTTCAATCCAGGCCTGCATTTCCCACGGCTTTGTTCAGAGTGACAATGGGACACCAGAGCATGAGTTTCAGTGTTGACTGGTTTGAAGGAGCCGGTCCCTTGTTCTGGACCTGGTTTCAACCTGAGACATGGAGACTTTCCTAGTGCTTAACTGTTGTAAGTGGGAGGATGTACAGCACAGGTTTGAAATATTTTCAAGGTTACATTTTTATTCACTTAATCCAACTGTAACCATTTTCTCACTTTGGTTGCACAATAAATAATGTTTATTTACCTTTACAAAACAGGGTCCAATGGCACATTTTTTACTGTTTCTCTTAGAACGCCTTCAATGCAAAAAAATTGGTCAAAAACTTGGAAATTAAATCTTCTTTTATATTATATTTGGGATTTTTTTCCATCTTTTTTTCTAATGTTTGTTTACATCCTAACTTTTCACATAAATATTCAATTTTTTTTTCAAACGATGTTTTGCTTTTTTTTTTTTTTTATACATAAATATTTAAATAAACACAACATAAATGTACGTCCAACACAAAATTAGTTTGTCTTCATCTTTTAAGAGGAAATATTTGTATGTATATCTCATGCTTAATATACAGCAGAGGTAGGCAACTTTTATTACAGATGGGGCCACAAAAACGCAATCTGAGCGTTAGAGTTTTTATTATTTTGTGTATTTTTCTGTCTGTTTGTTGTTGTCTTGCTCATCATGATGCATTTTTGCATTTCTGTTGTCCTTTTGTGTATTTTTCCTGTAAAATATATGTTTTTTTGGAGTCATATTGTGTATTTGTGCTGTCGTTTTGTGTTTTTTGGAGTCTTTTTTGTTTATTACTGCTGTCATTTTGCTTGTTTGTTAGTACTGTGGGTTTGCAAAGTCATTTTGTCATGTTTTTCTTCTTTTTTTGTGTACTTTTGTTGTCATTTTCTGTAATTTTGTATAATTTTTGGAGTAATTTTGTCCATTAATGTTGTGGTTTTGTTCATTTTTGGAGTAGTTTTGTGTGTGTTTTTGGAGTATTTTTTGTGTTTTTCTCTTGTCTTTTACTGCATTTGTTTGTTTTATCTATTTTCCTGTTAGGGTTGATATTCAGCATATACATGTTGTGTGTGTCATTGTTCCACTGTGTAAGAAAATCATGAGGAAAATAAATATGATGTTGCCTTTGAACTGTTATCTTACATTTTAATGAAACACTGACAGATTCATCGGAGGTGAATTTAATTGCCACAGTCTGTAACACTATATATCGGAGGACATTCAATCCCACATGAAACAATGTGAAACCTTTTTGATAATGACTGTGGATGGTCACATGTCTGTGTGCTGGTGGAGATGAAGCACTCATGTTACAGGGACTGCAGGGTTCACACATGCAGGCACCAATTTGCATCCAGTGGCAGGAGCGCTTACTTTGACAAATAGGAACAGCTAAAGGAGGCAGCCACTGCCACTTAGTTATTAACAACTCTTTCACTCTTGATTTATTCACCACTTTTGAAGAAAGGGCATAGCTATTATGTTATTATTGGGAAAATTAGCCCTGTTTAAGGAGAAGGCTACGGCCATGGCTGACCCCTTAATATACTTATAATGATGCCATTTACCATCTATAACTGAACTTTACTTCTCTGCACACCGAAGGCAAACAGCGTGGCCCCAGGCAAACTGAATCTGAATTTACAGCAAACAGTGTAATTTGTGCATATGTCACCATACAATGGAATTAGGTTGTGTTTGTGATACCACTGAAGAAGAAAAGGTGCTGATCCTTCTCACCTCAGCGACCGCTGGTTGATTTAAACCAGGGATCACCAACCTTTCTAATACTGTGAGCAACTTCATATACTATATGTATAGTCTGAAGGGCTACCAGTTAGAAAAGAGCTTCTTAAATACTTAATGTTCACAGTTTCACTTTAATTAGAGGGTCAGACAATAAGGAAGGTTAGCAGTAACTTAATAATGTATGAAATGTTTAAGTTTCAACATGAAACACTTTATTTCTCCTAATTTATGCATTTGTTTCATTTTCATAGAGAATCATCATCATGTAGCATTTGTAAAAAAAATTACAATTATGTCAATCATTCTGTCCAGGGACTGCAGATGAAAAATAGCCTTTTGGCTGATTCTGGTATATTTTCGGTATTGATATTATTGTTAAATAAACCAATAAATGAAATAAAATGAAAATCCAGTTTGCGTTAAAAAATAAATTTAAAAAAGAGGGTTTTGTTCATATCATATTATTATATATGACATGCCACATCACATACAGCAACACTGCAACAATGTTTGAATTAAAATAAACATGAAAAGATGGTTAATTTGAGTATTTTCCAGTATTTATCTTAAATGGGACATATCATGCTAAATCCACTTTTTTAGCCCTTAAATGCATTTTGATGTATATTTAGATTGTTTAGAAGTACAGAAAAGTTCAAATTAATCTCTTCAGGTGCTCCGTTGATATCTTTATATTCTGTTTTGGCCACATATCTGTTTCGATTTTTCTATTGTCTATTACATTTTTTGAACAATGACGTCACAGTATTTGCAGCAGAACTGCCAAATTAAGACATCGACTCCAGACCCAACACTTTGAGAAATCCGCCATTTTTATTTCTCGCTTTTATTTTGTAGTCCAAGCTCAAGGATGCCGAAGTCGAAATGTTCGGTTGTTGGATGTAGTAACCCACACGCTTCATTACAACGTCTCCCAGCATCAGAACCTTTTCGAAGTGCCTGGTTGAGTTTTATTTTTCATGGAAATGTACCCACATCTGTGGGTAAGGTCATTTTTGTGTGCGCAAAGCACTTCAAGGATGACTGCTTCTGCAACCTCCGCCAGTATAAAGAAGGATTTGCTGAAAGACTTTGTCTGATTGAGGGTTCAATTCCTTCTATCTTTGGAGACGACGAACAGAGCACTTCGGTAAGCTGTAAATAACGCTAAAAAGTGTGATGATAAGACGCCCCTGTCATTGTTTTGTTAGCATTAGCAGTTGCGCCGTCTTCATATGTTAGCGCTGTGTGCTAGTTTTAGATCCTTGATGATATGGCCTACGTGATTTAATTTAAGTCTAAAGTTTTCATTAGTCATTTCATTTTGCCATTTTTGTCTCAGTAAAGACTGTATAAAAATGCATTTCGTGACGTTAGCTTGGCGCTAGCATTAGCTCGGCGCTTGTGTTTGCTCACTTGTTAGGGTTCTGCAGGTTCATCATCTTCATTTTCATCTCGCTCCACCGGGTCAGACTCTGGCTCCAACATGTAAGGCTGGATGGACAAGTCTTCTGTTGTTGACATTTTGTAAATAACCTCTGAATAAAAAGTTTATGCGCCGCTACATAGCCGTATCTCTTCTATCAAACTACAAAAATGGCCGAACAGGGTGGAGTTGAACCGAGTGTCACCTCTGCAACCTGGAGAGGGGGCGGGGTATGAAGTGTCTCATTTGCATTTAAAGAGACCGCACCAAAACGAGTTGCTCTCAGAAGCACATCAGAAAAGGGGTAGAAAAGGGGCCTGTGGAGCTATAATAATGAGGAATTCAGACACAGCATTGCAGTTCCACTTTACATAGACCACAACTGTATGATTTATATGTAAAAAGGAAGGATTTAAAAGCATGATATGTCTCCTTTAATACTAACTACATCTGTCATATGTATTTATTTTTGTGATTTAGAACCCTGGAAAGTAAATCAGATTTTAGATGGTCATTGGTGACTAGAGCTCCTGAGGGCCCCTCACATGGTCCATGAGGGCTACCTGGGGCCCGCAGACACCGTGTTGGTGACCCCCTGAATAAACACTTCACTATTGCTTTGTTCGAGATTGGAACATTTTTGAATTGTTACTGCCTTTTGCGACTCCTTATCTTCTGTCTTCAGGTTTGGGCAGTTGATCTGAACATACTGTATCATAGAGTGACCAACTAGCCATGACTCAGCTGTTTCTGATGATTGCTGCATGGAGGAACGTCCAACTGCACCACCAGCTTTTTAGAACACGTCCAAAAAACGCTCAACTGAAAATGATATAGTGTCAATGCTAAATTCTGTTCATACTAAAATACAATGTAGTTTTGGTCAAAATGTAGTCATCAGAACTATTTCAGTTCTTTTTGTTTTAGTCAACAAATGACATCAATATTTATATATAATATACAGATTAACCCCCAACTTCCACCAGATCCATAACTGCTGCCTATCTAATGTGGAACAGCAATGGAGCTGATAGGTTTCCTTTAAAGTTAATGTGTCAATTGCCAGCACATACATATCTGCTGAGTCATGCTGGAGAACTCTGCAACAGATACGCAGACCTTTTATTTTTCCCAGATGCCGAGCTGTGCTGCATATATTCAAAGATAAGCCTGTCCGGGACTGAAAATACTACACATAATAAAATAATCAGTTTTCAAAATAAAATACTCCGTGTTCAAGTCGGATCGTATTTACATTAATTTTCTTATCCTCTTGCTCCTTTTCAGGGTGGTAGGGGTCTGCTGGTGTCTATCGCCAGCTTCCTTCAGGTGCCAGGGGGCGGGGCTACACCCTGGACAGAACGGCAGGGGATCATATTTCACATCCGGTGTAAGAGTTTAGGCATTTTTTTCAACATTAAATTACCATTGATCAACATGATATGGGATATTAATCATGTTTGTGAATACACGCAGACACATTTAATGTGATCGATGCGTAAGACCACATGATGATCAAATGGGTTCAGATTGGATTTCATCCCATGTGACGCAAAAGTTTTGTTTTTATTAGACGACCAAAATATGAACACATTTTAATGTAGTTTTTGTTTACATGTATTTTTTTTAAATTAGTTGTAGTGTCATTATTGTCACTCAAAAAAATGTAGTCAACAAAAACGATGACAAAAATAATTAGTCGACTAAACTAATGCTTATTATCAACCCCGATATTGGTCATATGTAATATCGGTTGACATATGTGCTGTTGGATAGGACAACATATTAAAAGCTAATATGGTACTTTCTCAATAACAGAAGTAGAAAAAGTATTCCTTTTTTTGCACAGATGATGTTTATTTGTGGAATACATAGTGTGATTTATCACATTAAAAGTAGCCTAAACATTTTATTTCCATGGAGATATGGACTATGCAACATAAAATGATGTTGGGGGAGGACATCCCTACTATTTAGTGCTTTTTTGTTGTTTTAAATAAAGATGTCCTGATCCGATATTGATATCGGATGTCAGTCCGATATCAGCCAGAAAACGAATATCGGATTTTATCGGACTGCGTCTAAAATGTCCGATATAAGTGCTGCGATAAGTTTTTGTTGTTTTAGTCCCCGCCCTCAGTTGTTCCCATCATATACTGACAGTAAAAAATAATTGAAGTTAACTTGAATTGTTGACTATTGTTTTCTTTTTGAGTAACATCAATTAATCAAGGCTATTCTAACATTCCACACTACAGAATAAGTAATAAAAGTATGTATGATTCGTGCTGATATTGTATCGGATCAATATCGACATTGTCCAATACTCTCTAGTTAAATGAATAGATTTTCCTCTTTTTGACCCCTTAATGCGACATCTATTATCAATTAATACCAGTTGTTACTGTTACCACAGTAAGTATTCTATTTATCTGTTCATTAATAATTATTAAAGGTGTGACGGGATATCGTGCCACAAGATATCACAATAGTCGAGGGTACGAGATGCGAGGGGGGGACAGATAAAAAAAAAATCTACATTATCTGCTACACATCAGAATGCTATAGTTTGTTTTTATTTTTTATAATTCATATTGTGTATCGAGCCACCTCTATTTGTTATTATTCATCACCAATGTATTATATGCAACAATAACAAAAAACAAAGGGTTCACGCAAATATTTCAGAGTTGGATTAGGATCCGATGTTGGTACTAAAACCAAATGTGTTGACGTGGTTGTTGCTGATTCTGATAGAAAGGTGTTAGAAAACATAATAGACCTCAGTCTGTTGTGAACGGAGCTTTGGAAGAAAGTGGACAGTTACTGACTTCGTGCATCAGAGTGGGATGAAGGTTTATAATAACCTGTAACCTTCTTAATTATGAGGCCCAATCAAAAATAAAATCGAATAGTGTACAGAATCTACTAGCTGAGTGTTCTCTTTGATGCACATCATAATGAGGTGTCTTTAAACTTTGGGTGAGCATCATATGCATTGTTTTTTAAAATCATGTAGACAATTATAAGTGTTAAATATTATAACACTACTTTATTACGTTTATTTTGTATTGGAAAAGTTCTGCATTTTAAACAGGCTGAGACCTGGGAGCGTATAGTTATTAGACTCCAGTAATCACAAAGATAGATCAGTGTTCTGCTCTTCATTATTGTTAAATACAACCAAATACTGTAATTACGCTGCGAGCTCAATTGGTGTTTAGGTGCTGAATTCATTATCATTTTGATTGATGAGCCTAAATAATCAACACATTAATAATTCATACAGTTTCCATTATGCATGTGTATGCATGCTTGAGCACCTCATCAACCTGGTGCCAGGCCTTAAACAATGAAGCTCTTTTATTAGCGCTAGGCCTGAGTTTACGCTTGTTAATCTGCCACTTGTATTATTTTGTCAAACATTTATTTAAAGTCCGGCCTCCTGCTTCAGTGCAGCCGTGGAGCCGCTGCAGTGGTTAATGGCTTAAGTGTTGGCCATCATTAGGGACCTGCATATTACAAACACAATTAAGTCCCGGTTGGACACTTTAATTGTTGTGTATTTGACAGCTGCAAACACACGGCTGTCACAGCAAGTTACGAGTCATCTGCAGAGCCGTTTCTCTCTCAATGGTGGTGGAGAACAAGGGACAGTTTTATCCTCTTGAGGTATAGGCCACTTTTAAGTAATCAACCTCTCTCAAAGCTAAAAAAAAAACAACAACAACCCATCTGTTATGTTTGGTGCAGCTTTGTAGTCCATCCATCCAGGAAGGAAGGAAATGTTCAGCCCTGTTATTGTATTTAAAGAAAAAAGTGTGTGAAACATATCAAGCTCTTGTCTTTTCTTGTCTTGGCATGTCTTCTAAACATTAATTGTTCCTCTCTGCAGTTAATTAAAAAAAAGGCCCAACAGTTTACCACATGTGCCCCCTCCTCATCATGTTCACTAATCACATACAAACTCCACAGTGACCCTCAGGACATGCACAGCCATCTCTGCTCTATTTGATTTGTGTACAGACTGCACCACAATCACACACAGACAACATTAATAAGGGTAGCTCTTGTTTTCTTTTTATTTAGATATGCACATGATGAACATAGCGTAATTACAGCAGTGAATTTTACATTTCCTCAATATATCACACACTTCTCTCTCTTTTGCTATTTGTCATCAATTTGCTGTTCTTCAAAGCCACTTGTTCCATTCCAACCTCTCAAGGTCATATAAACATGTGTTCCTAAGTATTAGTGTTATAATCGTACTGGATCTTACATGTCTATCCTTTTTGTGTGTTTGTTATTCCGATTCAGAGGAAGCATTAGAATGATGTTAGATGAAGAATAGACTTTATTGTCATACATGTACAGGTACATGACCAAAATCTGTTCTCTGCACTAACCGCTTCCTGAGGAGCAGTGGGCAGCCAATGTGCACCAGTTGCTCAACATTTCACAGGTTGGATTAGAACCGGTGACCCTCCAATAAACCTTTTCACACTCTGGAACTGCGCATGCATGACCTGGCAAGGTCATAGGTCAGAGGAATATAAACGTCAACAAACTCGTTCGGTCTGTTGATATTTCCTACCTAACAGCGATTGTACTTTTATTCCAGAGATCTTTAATTTTAATAGTGTTTATATTATTAATATTACACATATTCAGACTCGAGGAGGGAACAGAGTTTTCCGCTGATGCTACTTTCGGCCGATCCAAGCACTTTTAAAAACTGATGGGAGCAGCTTAGTAGCAGTATGGAAGAAAAGGGCAGTCCTCTCGCTTCCACACAGGTGACCCCTGATGGACGAAAACACAAACTACCTGTCCCAAGGCTGACAGATTGCACCACTCAGTGGCCAAATCCATAGCGCCAAGCGCTCTGGGTGAGGGTGGAGGACTGAGCCCTCCGCCTGTGACAGCCGGTCCCTGAACAACGGGAGTTGCCAGGGGCGGGCGCACAGCAGCCGGTAGATCTCCGCCAACCAGTGCATAGCAGGCCAATGCGGAGCCACCAGGATCAGATTGTGGCCGTGCTCCCTCACACTGGAGAGGGTAGGGGGAAGCAAGGCTAACAGGGGGAAGGCATAGAGCAGCACCTGCGGCCAATCGTGCACTAGAGTGTCTAACCCGAGGGGAGCACCCGTGTTGTGAGGGAATAAAAGTGCGTACTGCGCTTTACCTTCCGCTGCGAACAGATCCCCTGCGTAACGGGCCCACAACTGTTCTACAACCTCCGGGTACAGCATCCACTCCTTGTAAATCGGTGCCTTCCTGGACAGCAGGTCTGCGCCTGCGTTCAGGGCTCCCGGGATGTGCATCACCCTCAGCGAGAGGAGACGACCACAGCCCCACAGGATCAATCTGCACACCAGCAGGTGCAACCGACGGGAGCGCAATCCCCCTGATGTATGCTACCGTGGTCAAATTGATCGTCCTCACCAGGGCATGGTGGCCCGTGAGGAATGGAAGGAAATGTCTCAGCAATAGAAACACCTCTGAAAGCTCCAATAATTGATGTGAGAGCGCTGGAGGCTCACATCCCAGTGACCCCTCACAGACCGCCCCTCGTGCACCTCACCCCAGCTCATCAGACTGGGGTTCGTGGTGACCACTTTCCTGGACGTGATGGTGCCCATATAGGCATCCCTTGTGTCAGGAAATCGGGGCGCGCCAGCAGCACAGAGCCCCAGCACACTCTGGTGTGATCATCATCCTCTCACGGGGTTCCGCCCACATGAGGTCATCCACAGCTGGAAACCTCCATTGAAAATGTCCGTTCCTCCTGGTAGCCTTCGGGCCAAGCCGCGGTAATGGGGAGGCGTGGGCGTAGGAGACCCTCAGGTGCACTCTCGAAAGCAGAACAGGTGGAGCTGGAGAACAGGGAACATCCAGCTGTGTCGCTGGAAAAGATGAGGGGAGCATGTCAGGCTGCTTTCTTCCTTTTCCTGACCTGGGCCAAGGCCGAAGGCTTCCTGGACCAGCCGAAATGACCATGCTGAGACAGCGGGGCGGGACAGGTGCAGCTGGAGTGCGCAGAGCTTCCAGCTGAGACAAGGAAGGAGAGAGGAGCGATCAGGTCACTCTCTTTTTCTCCCTTCGCCAGATTGAGAGTGCTGGGATGACGGGGTGAGCCGGGGCACAGACAATTTATGCCTCGTTTATGCGAGTCCTGGGAAGTAACCTGTATGAACGCTTGTCTTTCTTGGCGTCGCACAGGTGGGGATGGAGCTGGGATTTTACGAGGGAGACAGAGGCGGAGAGCCTCATCATCCTTCTTATTTGGCTCCCATCGCTTTCCCTGCGGTCTGGACCGTGCAGCGTTGGACACGAAGACACAGATCGGTGACAATCGACATCTCTACCCACATTCGTAGGTCCTGAGTCGGCCCAAAAACGTTGCATAGCTCACCCTAATAGGCTGTGAGCAGGGGGAGGATTTCGAGCATTCACTGTAGCATCACACATAGACACTGACCAAGAGGCTAGACCGGTGGTGGGAGTCCCGGCAGGAAGAGAAGGAGTGGCCAAAGCTCACTCTTTTTTTTATGGATCACACATGGTGAAGGAACTCAGAGCCGGCAGCATATAGTATCTAGAGCTGGTGTGCTCCCCTCATCTCCATCCCGAGAGGCAACGGAGGCCACAGGCTGTAGAGCCCAGGCCGGAATAATGAAGGAATCGTATTCCTCTTCCTCCTCTGTTAAGATCTGATCTTCATCTTCCCCCAAGTCCAGTCGAAGGACATCTTCCTCCAGTGGAGGAGCGGTAGCGAGGTCGAGCTGGGATCCCCAGCTGGAACCGAGCCTCAACGCGGGCTCCACACAGGTCTACTAGCTTGGCGTGCCAGCCGTCTATGGAGGATCTTTACCGTAAAAACGGCGCAGTGACGACAGCAGCCGGGGGCGTCGAGAGCCCGCCGGATAGTTCCAGCCGGAGGCACCCTAAGCAGACCTGGTGTGCATCAAGCAGTGCAGTACCGAGCAAGGAAGCACTGGTCGAACTGGTGTGATCGAGAGCAAAAAGCATCCAACAACAGCATCTGGCGACGGATTCCAAAAGAGGGTCTGCCTGTGGACAGTTAAGCTACAGGCGCGAGATAACGCCAAGTGAGAAGAGGTTTTTGAATAGCGTTGTATCATCTGCCCACTCTACTTATAGTAGGCGGGACTACCTGTCGCGGATGAATACATTTCACCTGCCAATCAGGATTGGCGTAATGAGATTGGGCTTCTGAGGAATGACCCAAAGGCGTATATCCCATAGTGAGACATCAAAACGAATGTTATGAAAGAGAACCAATGTCTTCAGCTCAGAAGTAACATTGAAAACTGTCTGGTTTAATCCAAATCTACATATAGAACAAATATCAGCGGTTTGCGTAATAATGGAAGGTCAGGAATCAGCAGAAAACACATGTGCACATTGCAGAAACGTAATTTAGGGTGTATTTATGTTGTACATATTCTAAAATGAATCTATGTCTGCACAGAGTAGCCTGTCCTGAATATAGATATAGATATAGATATGTGTATGGTCATCAAGTCATTAGAATGTCATTGACACAGTGGATGGTTCAGTATAATTTCTATTCTATCCTACAGAGAACATTTGGGACACATTCCAAAGATAGGACTCTGAACATCAAACTCCACCAATGAAGAAATACAGAAAAATCCTCCTAACAGTTATATATCAAAGTAGATCTTATCTTCCCTTGACTATTCATATATTAGTATATATTTCATCCCCTAGAAAAAGCTTTTGTGTCTAAGTTTTGTTCTTTGTTGTTTCTATGTTAGATTAGGTGCATAAAGTAAAACTTTTCAAGTCGAAGATGGAAAACAATCCTTTTACAGGATTAAGATGCCACCTCTGGCTTTTTAAACGCTGCAAACTCTGAAAGTTGTTAAGCAGAGGCTTATTTAGCATATTTATCACTCAAATCCTCTCAGACTTCTCCATGCTTTAACAGTTAAATCAAGCTGTGCTCAACCCCCAAAGACTGAAGACGCTTTCTGCTGAAACTTTCATTTGTCTCCCACGATCAGAGGAACAAGGTGATTGTTTCTTAGCTGGCAACGTGGGGATCATTAGTAATCTCGTTTGTTCCCAGTGTCGTTAATAGAGCGTTCTCAGAGGTTCTCCAGGGAGTTCTCATGACCTTTGCACAGAATCCGTCAGGCCTTCATTAGGAAATATCATCTTCCAAGATGCAGGACAAACCAATTTCAATCTCTACAACCATCAGTCATCTGTTTAAAAAAAAAAAAAAAAGCATGATTTCTGCTGCATTTCATCAAATTCATTGATCAGTTTAAAAAAATGAATGAATTTTTTTTATCAATTATTAGTTTACTTTTTTTTTTTTTGTATTTCTCTGTTGTTTGTTTTTCGGTTAATATTGTTGTGTATTATGTATGCTTTGGTTATTGTGTTTTATTTTGGGTATATTTTCTTTTCTATGTGAATGTTATTTGTACATTTTATTTAATTTGTTTGTTGTACTTCACAACTGCCATGTATGTATAGGGAAGAATAGCTACTGCTTTTGCAATATAGCTAATGTAATCTAAATAAAACAAAAAAATGTTGTAAGTAATTATTCACAAATTAAACATTTGTAATGAATCCTATTTTACTTGATGTTTGAAGGAGGGACTGAAGGACAAGAAGGGACTATGACTCACACGTCAGAGTAAAAATGGAACACATCGACTAAAAGATATATGATTAATTTACTTTAACTCGATCAAAATTCTAACTTATAAAGAATTATATTAACAACCAAAATGTGTGATTACACACATTTAGTTTCAGTTTCAGTTTTCTTTCAGTTTTATTTGTTTGTTTCAGTCTAACAAAAACATTTTTAAACATAAATCACAATTTAAAGACTGAAACAGGCAGATGCAAAAATGCTGAACATAAATCATAACATTCAAGTTACATTTCTCAATAATTCACACAAAATAAATGCAACAATTACATTTGAGTTGCCTTTTTTCAAATTGTGCAAGAAAAATAAATGATAATAATAATTAAAAAAATATATACCCACGTGTACTTTATTATACAACATATACCAAAGAACACACATATTTCTACTGCTTCACATAACTCTCCAAAATACTATTGTGTCATTTTCTTTTTAGAATTAGTGTCACTCGTTTTTATTTCTTTATCAACAGTATTCCACAAATGAACCCCTAGAACAGACAGACATTTGACTTTGACTAATTTACTAATCTTGCTTGATTAAACAAACACTAAAACACACAAAATGACCCAGATCTTGACAAAATGTCATTTAGATATTTTTGTCACTTGCACTTTCATACTTTGTTATTATTATTCTTTTAATGGTTTTCTTAATATTCTCTTACTTTTATATGCTTTGTAGTTTTTAGCTTCAGCTCATTGTTTCGCTTTTATTTTTGGCTTAAAAAACAATTTAATTAAATGGAAGCAAATAATTTAGCAACTAATCAATAGCTCTAAGAAATTATAAGTTTTGCCAACACAATTTTGGCCTGTGTCACACTTTTGGGACCAATTATACAGTATATTTGCTGCCATATATTACATGATCTGAGCCACCAACATGACTGTGTTAATCACTACACTGAGAAGTGATTCATTTTGTTGCGGCTGATCAATGCATGTCATTGAGGTAATGATTGAGCACATAAATCAAACAGATGCAACGATATTTTTCTACCAAATCAGATTCACAGCCTTTGCCGACGCTTTGTCTTCTGATATTCTGTTAGTCCCTATGGTCACCCTTCTGTTGAAAATGTTAATTAAGCACAGATTTCAAATTATGATTGAGTGTGTACTTGCAATTCTGGTTGTACAATGTTTTCTACTTGTGATTCAGCACAAAACTAATATTGCTGACCTGTTCTTTTTGATGTCCTGACAAACAAAACCGTAAAAAAGGTTAGTTTTCATCTGGAAAAAAATGGGCTAAGAATCAAAAGAATACATTATTATTATGATTAATATTCTTCTTCTGATTATTATTATTATTATTATTATTATTATTATTATTATTATTATTATTATTATTATTATTATTATTCAGAAT
Source organism: Gouania willdenowi (assembly GCF_900634775.1). NCBI lineage: Eukaryota > Metazoa > Chordata > Actinopteri > Blenniiformes > Gobiesocidae > Gouania > Gouania willdenowi. Next base: position 61,065,608 of record NC_041049.1, on the reverse strand, counting down.
CAGAATCAGAATTCCTTTGTTAATCAATGCTTACGTTACAGCCACTTCAGAAAAATCACAAATGACAAAGACGAAAGAAAGAATAAACATTAAATAAGTGTAAAAGAGTAAGTAAAAGATTGTTAAAAAAGAAGGATCAGATACACACACATTACAGTAGTGAAAAATAAAGTAAGATTATTATTATTATTGTTATTATTATAATCATTATTATTATTATTATTATTATTATTATTATTATTATTATTATTATTATTATTATTATTATTATTATTAACAATAATAATAATACAAATATACAAATTATATACAAATATGATAGATATTTACAAAATATACAAATATGATACAGACAAACAAACAAACAAACAACAATAATAATAATAATTATTATTATTATTATTAATACATTTATATTATTTTGTGTTATTGTATTTATTTAAGTTTTTTTTTTTTTTTTTATACATTTTTAAAACTCTTTTTAATCTAAGATAATGGCCTTGTTGTCCTGTATTGAGCTTCATACGTCCTGGGAAATTAATAGAATTTAAAACTACTGCTAGCAGTATTTTTTTAATCTTATTTGAAAAATAAAAGCGAGAAAATGATTGAAAGCGGAACTTTTAGCAGCGCTGCTGTGTTTCCCACCGGAAGACTGAAGCCGGTGCAGCAGGTCACATTAACTGCATTAGGATTGTTTTTCTTCAATTTAATGATATTTACCGTGTTTTAACTCGTAATGAAGCCGTAGAATGGCCGTTGGCATCGGGAGCAGCTGTGAGATCAACCATGTGGTATGTGATGACTGTTTTCACACTTTTCGGAGCTAAAAATAACATTAAAATAGGTTCATGTTTAAAGTGTTTCTAGCCACCTTTATCATGAATGTTCTGAATGTCAAACTCAATTCCCGCCCTTTGGAGTTTCCATTTTGACCCGCAGGATAAAGTAAAAAAAAAAATTACATTACGAATGAATGTGTAAAATGTAAACGATTGTAGATATCGCAGTACCACAAAATACACATTCAATTAAACTTTACAACATTTGCGAAGGGCTCACATGTTTATATCACATGATGGTAGTCATTTTTAAAGGCAAATTGTTGAAAAAATAGTGTTTTTTTATTTTTTTCAAAATTCTGCAGTTTTTCTCTAATTCTTCCACAAAGTTGACGTAAAATAAATACAAATATATCACAAAAATCAAGTAAATTTAGGTGATATGAAAGTTATTGCTTAAATGATGTCAGTGCCCTTACATACTTCTCACAGCATTTAAACGTGGAAGTGCAAAGTAAGGCACATTAATGTTAACATTTCTTGTTTTAACACTTGAGATCAAAACTGGTCTGTATTTGGCCCCTGAATTAAAATGAGTGTGAAACACATGTTTTAAGATGAATCAAAAAGTCTCCAAAAATAAAATAATCATAAAAGTAACAGAATATGTCCTGTTTCTGTAAACCCACCTTTTGACCGCAGACAATTCTTGTTCAATACGAGTGTGTACAGTTAAAAGAGATTTTTATTTATGAATGCACTTATTTATTAGTTCATTTATTTTTTAAGAAAATAATAGTTGAGACTGGTGCACACAAATACCTGCAGATCTGTATAAATGTGGCTGGATCAATAGTTTCACTCTCCAAACAGTCAGTCATCTGAACATCAAACATACATCTACTCCAGGGGTTCTCAACCTTCAGGTCAGGACCTCGTTTGGGGTCGCGAGACACTGGGTGGGGGGTTGCCAGAAACTTCAAATATTTTTTGAACAATTTGAACCCATTTTTCGCTTATTTTTACCCTCTCTGTCACATTGTAATGCCTTTTCTGCAATTAATTTTTTTTTTTCACTTTCAAGACATTTACAGCACTTATAAACCCTTTTCACCACTTTTCCACCTAATGTCACATGTTGACCCATTATTGGCCACGGTCACATGACGTTTTTTAATTCTGAATTATTTATTCCGAATTAAATCATTCGGAATGAAAGTGTTCTGCGTCGTGTGTACGTGGAAATGGTAATTCTCGAACAAGGTTTACATGGAAAACAGGTTTATTCTGCTTTAGTTAATTCCGCTTTAGGTCTTGGGGTTGGGAAGGTTCTGATTGGACAGGGGGAGAACGTGACGTATCACGTCTATCAGGAAAAACACACAACAAAACTTTTATTGTCGGCTGTAACACAGAACACCACACATGAGAACTGTTTTCACCTTTATTTTGATTGTAGTTTTGAAGCAGCAGCTCAACAATAACACACAGTGTCAGTTTGGACCGCGGAGCGGAAGAGAGATATGAACTAATCACTGGTAAAAAGCCCAGTAAACCTCTGGAAAACAATAATCAGGAATAAATATTTGCTCCCTGGTAAAGACAGTAGCTCTAACAACAGGTAAAATAATAAACTTGGTGATATTACAGTCTGTGAATACAGTACGGGGACGCATTTACTCCACCTCTGGGTCCTAGTGCCAGCCGTCTGGTGAAGCCTGTTCCGTTTACTGTGTTTACCGAGGTCCGTGTGTGTTTAATAAGTCTGTGTGAAAGTCCTCATGTTTATGCCTTTGTTCATCCACTCTTTTCATTTCATCCAAGTCTTTAAAGGCTCTTATCAGATAGTGTAGGCTGGAGTCCGGGCCGCCGCCATCTTGGATTATGTCGTCACCAGCGCATCATTGCCGCAAGTCACGCAAGCGCAAAACGATCCGAATGAACTTAAAGCAGAATTAACCAAGTAAAGTGTTGACAAGAATGAGGAATTATTAAAAACGGATGAAACCAGCCAACTAATTTGGAATTAAATTAGCATTAGGAATTATGTGTTTACAAGGTCAGGTTAAAGAGGAATTCAGTTTTATTTTGCTTTAAATAGGAATTATAGCTCCCATGTAAACATGGCCATTGTCACTTTTAACCTCTTTTTGCCATATTATATGCTTATTTTTGCCAATTTAACCACATTCACAATTTGTCATACCCATTATTTGCCATTTTAAACTAATTGATCCTACATTTTTTCTGCGTGTGCGTGTGTCTGAATCCACAGCTTGGAGATTGATCCTCTCCCTCAGTGATGAGAGACCTCCTGAGGAGGATCCACAGCCTCTTCCTGAGGCTCGTCCTGTTCCCCAGCACTCTGAGCCATAAAGGTCCACGTCCCACCTCCTCCGAGGTGCTGACTCAGCACCTTCTACAAAGAAAGCTCCCTCCATGGACCTCCTTCTGTGTCCGCTACAGCAGCGTCCACAACGACCAGTTTGGACTGTCAAACTTTAACTGGAAAGTCCAGGAGGTGAACTATCACATCCTGAGGACAGGCTGCTTCCCTTTCATTAAATACCACTGCACCAAAGCTCCACAACACGACCTGGACTTAGAGGACAAGTTCTTCACCATGTTGAAAGTCATTAACCTTGGTCAGTAATGGACTTATCTCTACAACAGTGATGCCCCAACCTTGTAGTTTTCTCATGCACCGTTCTCATTTATTGAGAGAAATTGTGATTTTTTTTTTTCGTGTTCGTTCTTCCTACACATTTCAGTCACAATCACAATTACCGAGTCTGATTTAAATAACCTAATAAAAGTTAACCTTTCTCTTGTGTTAGCTTTCTCTTAGCATCTCTAATGCTAATGGGTCCTAAATCAGCTGTAAAATACACTAAAAACAAATATATATCATCTAATTTATTTCCTATATATTGGTTACCTTGTTAAGCTTCCTAATCAATGAAAATATAGGTTTTAATATTTTTGTGTCAGTACACCCCTCAATTTCAATTTTTTTTAAATGCTAAAATGTGGGAAAGCTTGATATGAAACACATTTTAATAATTGTTAACTAGGGGGACCACCACCCACTTCCAGGCCCCACCAGCCAGCACTCTACCCCAGGGACGAGGCACCCTGCCTGGCCCAGGGGCTCCACAGATGCCCCTGGTCCCACGGATGGGAGTTGCAACCGCGTTCCAAATGGTAGAACTGTACATAGAACTGTAACATGGTTCCTTCAGTTTTGCATTAAATCATAATTGATGTCTTTTGTAGAATTTGAATGGCAATTACAATTGTAAAGTCAATTATCTAAACTGAATTACAATTTAAATACAATTACGACAGCAACAGATTTTTTTATAACAATTACAATCATAATTACGCCATAATTGTATTTAATTATCAACTACGCAATTACAATTATAATTGACCGCAACCCTGCCCTGAAGTGTATGCATAAAATGGGTCCTAAAGTAATATTTGCGGACACAGGCACACACTAACTTACAGAGGTAAATATGAAGGTATTTTGTCTGTGTGCGTATGTCACTTATAATATGTATATAAACAACACTGTACTGCCAGCGCTGTTAATTATTATTATTTTTTATTAATCCTTTTTTCTGTCAGTATACACCTCGATTTCAACTTAAAAAAAAAAAAAGGTACAATGATCCTCAAGAGAACTAACGATAAACTATAATGGTTTACTACATAGTATTATGTGTAAACCATAGAACTATAACATGGTTTCCCAGTTTAGCATTTAAATACAGTACATTGCAAATAACAATTTTTTAGAAAATGTTAATGCCAATTAAAATTACTAAGTCAATTATCTGAACTAAATTACAATTCATTTACGATTACAACAGCGACAGATTGTTTTCAATTACGATTATAATTATAATTGCATCATAATTGTTATGAATTAGCAAATACGCAATTACAATTGTAATTGACCCCAACCCTGATTAATGTTTCCACATAACCCCAGCAACACATTCACGTGCCCCTTATTGGGAATCACTGCTGTACAATGAAACTTTATCTGTAATTCTGTGTTTTTGCAGGAATCCCATGTGTGGCCTATGGCATCGGGTGTTGGATGGTGGTCGGAGCCACTGAAAGCGTGCACACCAGTGCTGGACCTGTCACTGTCTACTTTGCATACAAAGAAGAAGAAGGTGCACAATACTAAAAATAATTAAAAATATATATATCTATATACTACATACAATATGAAACCCAGCATGATTTTAGGCTTGGTCCTTGTTTAAAGTGACATTCCTCAGAGGTTAAATGAATAATGTTCCACTTTCCTCACCGTGAATCCTTTAACGGAAACGCAGCAATGTATGACCGCTGTAACTGTACAGCTTCAATAAATTATTCAAGATTTGAAGTTACAAAGGCGGAGTCAGTTTATACTCATTATTATTACACTGATACACAATACACTGGGTGTTTCTCCGGAAAAGCAACTTTCCTTTAATATTTAATGCAAAGGTTAGGATTTCTCTTGGAATAGAATGATTGACACAATTACTTTATGGATTGTTTGTTGTGAATAAAAGCTTCTACATTCAGACTACGGTAATTTAATTAAAAATATATATATAACTGTGAAGTGTGTTTTAGTTATGGGCAGAGTACTGATAGAAATATATGCAAATATGTGATTTCTATTCGAATCCATCACAGAAATCATATAAAATGTAATTATTATTATTGCTTTAACTCATTGTTGTTCTTTAGTTTTAGAAAGAAAGCAATACACGAGGAGGAGGAAGAGAAGAAGCTATAACTAAAGCATTAGCAAAAAAAAACGAGTACCAGATAATATTGGTCAGTTTTTCTCATACCTAATGTTTCTGACTATTGTTCTTTAAGTATTATCACTTGATCAACCATGTCTTAATATTCCAAGAGACAGAATAAGTAATGAAGAACAATCCGTGTATCATTCGTTTTTCATTATGTAACAAAAACATGAAAAACGAAAAAAAACCTCATTATTTGATATTTGTTTCCAAAACCAAAATAAAAAAATGGAAAACGCCTTGTTTTTCAAATTCAAGCTCTTTTGCTTTGGTACAGAAAAACGGAAAACAAACGCCTTTATTCGTTTTCTCCATTACCGATTTGCCAAAGTACGTGACCTGGAAGTGAAGCGTGACAGATTCTGAGATATCTTTAGCTCTGCAACACTTAAGAGTTTCTAAATCCTCCTAAATGTCCGTGAGGAGGTTCTGTGTCCAACGCCAGCTAAAGCCAAAAGGACACGTTTCTGATGCACAGTTGGAAGCAGCGATCTTGTCATGCCGAACTGCCATTAGCATAGCCGTTAGCATTGGATGAGAGTACACTTCCGGGTCATGTTTGTTTGATCGGAGTGCCACACGATCAACATTAATGTCAGCATTTAGAATAATGAGCGATATGAGCGTTAATACAGGAAAGAACAAAGAGTTTTGTGTGTTTTTCTGTCATTCTGTGTGTATTTGTTGTTGTCTTGCTCATTGTGAGCCATTTTGTGCATTTCTGTAGTCCTTTTGTGTATTTTTGGAGTCATATTGTGTATTTTTGCTGTCAATTTTTTGTGAATTTCTGTTGTCGTTTTATTTGTTTGTTAGTACTTTGTTTGCGGAGTCATTTTTCATGTTTTTCTTGTCTTTTTGTGTACTTTTGTTGTCGTATTCTGTAAATTTGTATGTTTTTCTGAGTAATTTTGTGCATCACTCTTGTCGTTTTGTTCATTTTTGAAGTAGTTTTGTGTGTTTTTGGAGTATTTTCTGTGTTTTTCTCTTGACTTTTGCTGTGTTTTCCTGCAATGTTGTAATTCTGTCATTTTTTTAAATATTCTTGTTTTTTTTTTTTATATGTATATTTTTCTGTCATTTTGTATGTTTACTTTGGGGGCCACATAAAATTAGACCGAGGGCCACCAGTTGCCTATGTCTGTTATAGAGTGTTTTATAGAGTTTGCCTTATAGAGCTGAGTGGGTTATTAACATGATTTTTGTATTTTACCTTATTTTACAAGACAAATGTAGGAGAACAAAACAACCCTGTGTCATTCACCTAAAGTTAAATTAGTAGTCACCCTTCACACATCAGATAGTCAATAATGGTTCAGAAAAACAGTGATGAGGCAGCTCTGATAAACCAGGTGTTAATTACCAAAGTGAGATCTTTGTAGGAAGACGTCTACGACGGCTCCTCCAGGCTTTCTGAGGCCTTTGATTTCTGGTAATGCCCCCCCCCCTCCCATCTGAGAGCCAGGTTGACAAACTGCCATATTGATTTCTCCCTTTAGCATCGCCCACTAATGGCATTTATCAGCGACCTCAATTTTCAGACCTTGGCCTCTTCATTTTGGGCAACAATGAAACTGAACGAATAATTTCTTGTCGTACACGGAGATCAATTCACCTTTTGAACTGATTTGCACTTGAAGGCAGCACATATCCCCTGACAGTCTGAATGTCATCTCGTGGTGTGTGTCAGTCTTGATCATCTCATGCAACTATAAAACCACACAAAGATCACTGGTTTCCACATAAGGAATACAAATACACCAGAAGACAACATGTGTCATATCATTAGCATTAGTAGGACATGGGTAGTAAGACAGTGGTTCTCAACATTTTCAGCCTCCAAAATAAAGGTTCCAGAGACAGGGAACCCCCACTGTAGCTGAAGATGGTTGAACACAGACATGAACATTGAAGAACAGTCATGTGCAGACAGGGCCAACTATAAAGGGGAGATATTTTTGGGGCCCACCCATAAAGTCAGCAAAATGGTCCATTGTTCTATGAATCTGTGATAACCACATTTATTTATTTATTTATCTGAATAATATCCACTGTTATCTAGGAAATGTACTATTATTTGGGCCATAGTATAGAATCATCTTAAAGATCCTTGTTTTAATTAGAAAGAAATTGGGTTAAAAGTGACAAAAAATGGTGGAAAAGGTGATGAAATTTGACTTCAAAAACTAAAGAAATAGGTTAAAAGTTGCAAATTACAGTGGCCAAAAACAGACAGAAAAAGTGTTAAATTAGTTCAAAGTGTCAATATTGGACCAATTAGTAGGACTAATTCATTTAAACTGGCAAATTATAGGCGTGACAAATTGTGAAATTGGCAAAAATAAGCATGAAATATGGTTAAAAGTGACAATAATGGGTCAACTAATGTGGCATTAGGTGGAAAAGTGGTGGAAAGGGTTTATAAGTGCAGAAAATGTCTCGAAAGTGGAAATAAGTGTGCAGAAAAGGCATTGAAATTTCATGTAGAAATGTCAGAAATGGGAGTAAAGTGGCAAAAATGCATTAAAGGGAGCAAAAATATGGCAAGAAAAAGTGATTAGAAAAATAGGTTAAAATATGGCAAAAATGGGCTGAATATTTTTTGTTTTTTTCAAGGCATCTGGCGACCCCCTCCCAGTGTCTCACGACCCCAAACGGAGTTCCTACCCCACCCAACCATGGGTGACTCTAAAAATGTTAACCAAAATTACTGGAAAAATTGGGAATGTAAGAACAACAAATTCGTAGAAAAAACATTTTGGTGGACACATTGATATTGACAGAGCAAATATTAGCAGAGTTACGGTTATTTAAGTTAACGTGTTCCCCTAGATGCCTTCAGGGTCCCTGGGAAACCCGGACATTTTGATGAGTTTGTAAAATCCGGCCGGATGTTTCGGACGTGAAAAGAGGACATTTCCGGGTAAATCAGGACGTATGGTCACCCTAACTAAAATAAGCTTTTTTTTTTTCCAAACATTTTAATGAACAATTTTTTCCACAAACTTGTACATTTTCATTTAATGTAGATACAAGCATGAATCCCTTAGACAGTGATTCCAGTCCCCATGTGCTGATTATTTGAGGTCAAGTCTTGTGACAGCAACTTGGCAGTAGACTAGGGTATTTCATCAAAGTGGAATTAGAACATCCAGGATAACATGATAATGCCTGGCTTAGCTAAGCCCTCTCTGACCATGCAGGCTTTTGCAAATACAGGGAGTGAAACACTCTTTGCTGACAAGAAATTGGCAGTTTGTCCTAAATTCATTGTTTACATAGAATAAATCTGTGCAGCCTGCCCACTGGGCTTATATGAAAAATCAGAAATTAATTAGATATTATATTTAATATCATTAATGAAATGAATAATAAATACTTGCCTTTCCCTTGCCACTAGCAGATACTTGTAATTTATAAAAATTCAAAATACATATCTTCTATCTATAAAAGCAATGAACATCTATGTGCATGTGTGTGTGTTTGTGGAGCAAATATCTCCCCGACGCAGTGTCTGATCGACCTGAAACTTTGTCAACAGCTTGCGCATACCCCGAGTGTATGCATCTGTAATTTTGGAGTAATTTGGTCATTCCAAAGCCAATTTGAAATGACCAATCCACACTGTGGAACATTGTTTTAGAATACTGATGATGTCATCAACAGTGATCTCATCAGAGTTCCAATCTAACTGATGATGTCATCAACAATGACGTCATCGGTGTTCCAAGAATGTTCAAACTGATTGTCATCAATAGTGACTTCATCATCAGTGTTCTATTCTATGCTAATGCTAAGCTAACGCAGTGCGACGCTGTCTGCCTCGACACGATAACTTGAAAAGTTATAAACGGATTTTGATGAAATTTTCAGGAAACGTTGATAATGGGTCAAGGAACAGCTGATTACATTTTGGTGATGTTCTGGCTACCAAAAGCATATATATATATATATATATATATATATATATATATATATATAATTGAGAATATAAGCGAGAGGGAATGACAAATAAAGTATGTTGTTTTGGTTTTTGATGATTTACAATCAATGACATTTAGTTACAGTAGTACGGCATCTAAAGGGAACTGGATGCCTTTAGTGTACTTTTCACAAAGTCAAGTCTTTGCATATTTTCATTGGTCTAAATTCAGTAAATTTATATTTTTTAAGTATTTTCTATCGCCTTGAGTTACTGTGCGCACACTGTCCCATGCAGCCACGTGCACAATGCCTCAGCGACACCGCTCTGTCTCTTTAATCACACTAATTGCTCTAAACAAGAAACATTTAGACACACTTACGGAAATGTGATCCGTGGTATCAGGCGTCACTTAAACCTTTCTCCTTTCATCCCTGGCCTTTTCATCGGGGCTCAACGTGTGCATGTGCATGTGGAATGCTCAGGGAACCATGTCTTAATTACTCATTGACCCTTTGACCCATGAGCTGCATTGATGCTGTGGAACAGCCAGAGACAGACGCACAGGGACTGACCACAGCCACGATGTGAAACCCAAACTGTGCACGGTGCATGTGAGGAGTAGCTACACTGTATTGGTTTCCAGGGCTTCACCTCTGGGGGGGCGTTTCTTCAGGCTCATCATTACACACTGAACTTTAGTCACCACCACTGCGGGTATAAAGTTTCAGGACAGCAATTGGACTTCTTTAAATTAACTAAATTCATCTGTATTTGGCACGAGATTAAAACCATTTAATAGTTGTTGTTGTGGTGAAGATTTGTAGTAAAGTGTCTAAATTAGCCAACGCACACATCTTGGAAGTGCTAATGAACTCAGAATGAATGCCTGTTTGTCAGGTTTAATTGCACGCTGGGCCTGGCAATAAGTTTTGTCAAGGTGAAATCTTTAAACACTTGTGCTGTTAAGAATTTAGGTAACTAACGCAAAACCAAGTGCTGGAATGGAGTGTGCTGTTGCTGTAAATTGTTAATGTTCAGCAGTGAAATTGCTAGTCAACTTGCAATTTTCTTCTAATTAGCTCATATGTTTCTCAGATTAAAAAATTAAAAATAAAATGCTGGTGTTCGTCTCCTTGAAAGGGTTTCCAGAGCTGCTCTGTAAATCAATTATTTAGCAGGAAAGTCGCAGCAGTTTTTCCTCCTGTCATTTGGATGTATGGCTTTGGCAGAAACAATTACTGTGGGAACAACCCCTGCAGCTCGCACAGGAGAGGTGATCATCATCATCATCGGCCACCAGCTCCGTCTCTGTGTTAGCTCTACGAGCAGCGGGGGGTCCGCGCCATCACTCACATCTCTTTCACTATCACATATAGTGTTCTACAAACGCTGTCACTATATTTACTGTCCAACAGCTCTTTGGGAATTACCAGCTGACAGGAGCTGGAAACTCATTTACTTTCATTGGGGAAACACAAAAATTCATCCCTGGCATTTTGTGTCCAGACATTATCAGTGACACCATGTAGAAGCTGTTATTAAGTCAACGTGTGGCTTTTTACGTCCTAATTAGGGTCCAAAGTCCCAGAATGGGACAATTCAGTTCAACTTTATTTATATAGCGCAAATTACAACAAAGTCATTTCAAAGCGCTTAACAAAATATAAAGTCCATAGTAAGAAAGAAAGAACCCAACAAGATCCACATGAACAAGCATTTAGCGACAGTGGGAAGAAAAAACTCCCTGTTTTTATAGGAAGAAATCTCCAGCGGAGCCTGGTTCAGAGGTGGCAGCCGTGCGCTTTGACTGGTTGGGGTTAGTGAACAGAAGGACAAACAGAATAGGATAGAAGTCCATCCGAGTGCCCCAGACAAGTTGAGCTGCGAACCATCGATCAGGAACCGCCAGCTCCAGCATCAAGACACCTTAAACAGAAAAGAGAGGGCGAGGAGAAGGCACAGACTGCAGGAAAAACATAATACACTTGTTCCTAGTGGTTGGGTTAATATTAAACGTCTTGCGACATCCTCCGTGCTCTGAAATGCTACCACGACAGACAAGGTTTCGTCTTGTACTGGTCGCACGTAATGATACAGTATATGGGGTGGACATCAGTGTAAATGGTGTGAAGCAGTGTGAGCAGTATGATGGGTTATGCCACAAGGTACAGAAGTGGGAACCTATTGTAATTTCTTACATTCACTATTACTATTATTATTATTCAGCATCTGCCTTTGATCGCTAATTTGTCCCCCTGAGCATGCCCGAAGTCTCACCAAAACTGACACACCTCAGAACTGGTGAAAAGTTTGATAATTTGGCTCTATTAAATTATATAAACGCAAAATATGCGATAGAACCGAACAACCAACAGGTTTGACCAATTCATATACGAAATTTGCCAGATTTATTGGTGACCCCAAGATGAGCAAAAACTTACACTATGACCCTGCCCCAAACCGAACAGGAAGTCTTGGGTCAAAGGTCAAAAATGGCAAAATGCATTTGGGCAACTAGTCTGAGGCGCTTCATCCGATTCGCTTCAAACTCGGCCAGAACACTTTGGACCCACTGAAGATGAAAAATCATCAAAGGAATTTGCGGTTTAGTCGTGGCTTCTCCGCAAAGTTGTCATGCTAATTTTCATTAGCACACCACAATTTTTAAATCTCTATAACTCTGACACACAAAGTTTGATCAGCTTCGAATTTCACACAAATGACATTTGCCCAAACCTATTCATGACTGCATTGAAACATTTCCCATCATTGCTCCATTTACGGTCATGTTCACTGTTAGCAACTATAGCATGCCATAATAGAAAAGTGCATATCTATCCGTAAATACAAGGTGTGTGGAGCGCATATCTCCCTGACGTGGTGTCTTGTCGAGCTGAAACTTTTTTAACAGCTTGCACATAGTCCGAGTGTGTGCATCCATTATTTTGGACGTATTTGGTGTTGCAAAATGTTTATTTTTATTTTGAACTTCGGTTAGTCTGGACAAGAGAGGGGGGAGGGGCATCCGAATATTCTCTGGCTCTATACTGTGAACACATGCCTGCAAAGTCTGTGTAAACATGCGCATTTCTCCGCAAACACAGCATTATAAACGCTGATTTTTTTCACCACATGTTAAGAACCCAATGCGCACCATGGATGTTCATGACATGTTTGTGTGTAATTAATTTTACCACTGGGTTTTTTTTAGTTTTTCCTTGTTCCTTTTCAAAGAGTTATTTTCAGACTTTAGCTACCGTTTGCCAATAAATACCCCTTTTATACTATTTTTTTGTCGATTTTTGCAAGTTCATTTTGACACTTTTATTCAATTTTTGTTCTTTCTCAAATGGGCTAACTTTTTCCCAATAAATACTACTTGTTTCCTTTTTTACCTACATTTAACCTCTTTTTGTTCCACATTTTTGTCCTTTTTCCACTATTGTTTGCCACATTTTGTCCTTTAAAGCTACCCTTTGCCATTAAATACCACCTAGTTCCTTTTTCTTTGCACATTTTTTGGCCACTCTGACTGCTTTTGGCCCCTTTTAGTCACTTTACACTCTTTTCTTGCCATGTTTGGACTATTTTTGGCAACCTGTTACCATGTCTGCCTCCACTCGTTCGTAAAAAAAAAAAAAAAAAACGTAGTGGACCGGCCCACTTTGAGTCGACGGCCCATCGGGAAACACTATTATTAAGTTGCAGATGTTATTGAATCTTTTGCTCCATAGTTGATTAGAATAGAAATAGAAATAGAATAGAAATTTCAGTCGAACTTTTCAGATCCTACCATTTCAGAACAGATCAAGCTATAAATATTGCTTCTGTGTAAGATAAGTAAACAAATCTTACTGGTAAATGTTAAGAATAAGGGGGAAGCATTTTAATTGACAATATTTCAAAAACCAAGTTTTCTTCAGTCTAATTAAGCTTCCACAGCTCATTTCACCTAAAGCACATTTTCATGATTTTTACAGGTGGAAAGATTTGCTGATGATGTGCAAAATTCCTGTAAAAGTTTATATAAATAGCTTATTCAAACCAGCACAAGATATGTTAACTAATGCTTAGAATTTATTTTTCTTAATAGATGCAAAAGAAGGTTAATAATAATAATAGATACAAGTAATACAAATAAACTACAACTATTGGTATGTTCTTTCCTGAATCCAGATTTGTAATTAATCCTCTTTGATGAAGTCATTTGATTTAAATGCTGGATTTTAGGGGTGGGGAAAGAATCGCGATTCTAATCATCCACAATTCTGAATTGATTCATAAACTTCAAAAATCAATTTTATTTTTATTATTGCAAGTCAAACAATACACAGTAGAAACACAAAACTAATACAACAGCAAAAGAAAAAACAGACAATGTACACATTTCTTTTTATTTATTTATATAAGTTATTTCTTGTACAGTAAGTAAGTTTTTATATGTTTAGCATGAATAAATGTCAATAAATTGTCTTAAGTTTCCTTTGTGCGATTACATCATTGGAATCAGTTTATTTAACCTTATCTTATACAAATTGGATCGTTTTGATGCCATAATTTGCCTTAACAGACTATGCATTGTATCAATTTTTGAATCAAGCATCGTTTGAAACAAGACCTGATTTTGAATCGAATCGTGACACTAAGAATCAGAATCGAATTGAATCAGTGAGACACCCAAAGATTCACATCTCTACTGGATTTATCATCACGTTGGCTGGTATATTAGTATTTGTAAGATTCACATCATGTTATACAGAACTTTATACAGTATATAATGATGTAACGTGTCTGTGAAACACTTTTTTGAAAATTCTACAAAAAATATGTTTTTTGATCATTTTAGATACTTTAATGAATCCCTTTATTTAATTCTGTTATATTTGATAAATGGGTGATTGATTAAAAAATATCAATTAATCACAGCATTTTGTTGAACAGAAGGTTGTAAAGGGTTTTATATTGTTCATTCCTGCATTCTCTCCATGTGTGTGCGCGTGTGTGTGTGCGTGTGTGATCCCTGCTGTGCCAGTGTGTCAGTGGGAGGCTGAAACGTCTGTCAGTCATCTTTCTCCCTCTCTCTTCTGGTTTTTTTTTTTTTTTTTTTTTTTTGGTAATTTAAATTTCCTCTTCCTTTCACAGAAAACGTGGTGACCGCAAATAAATAAATAAACGCAAACATAATTTGCCTTTATGTGATAGTTTTGTATTGATCTACAGGCTCAGCAACATTTCTTTGACCTGGTAAAAAAAAAAAGAAAAGTGCTTTATTGTATTTTAAGTATATTAGTATATTGAATATGTACTTACACAAATTGTATTTTTCGTTTTTACACATTTCATATATATATATATATGCTTCAATTGTCATTTTATCGTACACACACACATACATAGAGAATATTGACATTTGAGACTAATTATGAAGTTATCTTAAGAAATGTATTTGGAAAGTGTTCAATAATATTACTGTGAACCTGCATTTCAACCCATTTATTAATTTAGCATAAATTAGTGCATTTAAAGTCATATACATGAAAGCATACTAAATACACTTTAGCACGTAAAAATACACTAACTACAATTCCAGTTGAACTTTTTTTATATAATGTAATTACAGTTAAAATGTATTTTGGTACAAAATTAGTCGTTCCAAAACAGCATGCTTTAAGTCAGTGGTTTCCAAACAGGGGTACGTGTACCCCTAGGGGTAAAGGAGCACCTTGCAGGGGTACTCAGGAAGTTTTTTTTAACAATTAATCTGAAAATGTTCCCCGTTCTTTTTTTAGGAATTTTTTGGGACAAATTCACCACAAACTAACAATTAAAATGATCAATAAAACTATATTTTTACTATTTATTTACTGTAATTTATTAACAGGATTATGTTGTGCTGTAGATGCCATTTAATTATATTTATGACAACTGGAGAGAATAATTAGCTGGATTTTACAAAATAAAAATTACATAAAAGTTGCAGTTCAACTAAATTCTACTTTAAATTCCATTCGTTATTTTAAATTTGTAGATTACCGTAAGCCGTAGGGAACTAATGTTGGAGACACATTTAGGGGTTCAGTAGAGCCTGCTGTTCCACAAATGAAAAATTTGAATTTGAAATTATGGAGAGGTATTCATGGTATGAAGAGGGGGTACTTATGAATGGGAACCACTGCTTTAAATGAACTAATCATAGACACACTTGAAGTATATTTATGATTAGTCTGGTTTCAAATACACAAAAGTATGCACAATTTTAATAACGCATTTATTTATCACCAGGGAATATAGTTTATTCTGTTCGTGGTTTTACACTCTAAGTCCTTTATTGTTTTATTTTTTCCACCAACAGCATTTGTTGTGCTTTCTTTCTTTCTTCATGGCAGATGATGTGCCATCACCCCTTTCATTCATACTTAATGCTCACTGTTGATATCAAGAGAGAAAGCATTTTAATAGTGTTTTTTTTCCCTTTCATTTTTATCAGAAGATGGGAAATGAACTCTCCACTTTTGTTTTATATTATGCAGTATTTAAAGTTTCAGCTCATTAAAAAACAGACACCCCCCATTCCTTCCCTTCCAGGCTGTCTTTTACCCCCCACCGGCGTGCAGTCAGGCTCCTCTAGCCACGGGCTCTGCTTGATCTGTTTCCAACCTCCTCCCCCCCAGTCAAAATTGAAATACTCAATGTATTTATTTATTTGTTTATGTGTCTGTCGTGTCTCTGGAACGTGAGGCATAATGTCTTTGTAGCTTAAACAAGCGACATCAGTGGATCAGAAAAAGGAAACAATGGATGGTTTTGTTTGATGTCATTTACTTCATTGCATTGTGTGCTTTTATCATTCACATCAGGAATGAATAGGACTTAAAAAACGCAAGACACTTGATGTTGGAATGTTTTCAGTGCAATAAGTACAGTGATACTCACACAGTAAAGATGACAAAGAAAGTATGCAAAGAAAATATGATTTTATTTACATTGTTTAGCAAAATCAATCCACAAAATTACCGATGAGACGGAGTGACGGCTCCGCGTCTCCTGACAACAAAACATGACATGAGAAAAAAAAGCAACATAAGCCCATGCAGAGGTGTAGAGTACTGATATCTCCTACTCAAGTAGAAGTACTGTTATTACTTGATTTAAGTTGTACTCAAGTACAAGATTTAAGATTCAAAGTGTTTGTTATCATGTGCACAATAAGGAAACATGTTAACCTGTACAATGAAATTGTTACTTTTCTGTCCACACTGGATGCCGCAAAGATTAAAAATGAACAAATATGAAACAAAGAACAAAACAAAGAAAAGAAAGGTATAATAATAATTATAATGATTTAAAAAGTAATAAAGATAGGCAGTGGCTAGTTGCCGTTTCAATATACCAAAATTCTATCCGTACGCAGCGCCCTATTTGGCCAGTTTAGGTCACGTGACTAAGACTAAACCTTATAGGGATATAATCTAACCCTAAAACGCTACATACTTTGGTAACCGTACCAATAGCACCGAGGGTTGTCTGTACGCCAACCGTACAAATACACACCACACTTTCATAAAGATATATAAGTACAAGGTATAAAAGATAGAAAAATCAAATATATAAAGTGTATTATACAGTGAGAGTATGAATTGTGCTGAAGGTGTGAATCATATTCAGTTCTATCAGTAAGGAAGTCATACATAAAATACTCAAGTACAAGTAAATAGTACTCAAAGTAAAAGTTACTAGTTACTTTCACCCACCCCATGTTTGTTTTAATAATAAATTTATCCATGGTTCCCTTACATACAGTAAACATCTCATGTATAAACTTAAAAAGGAAGAGACCAAATCTACCACAATTGGAACTTTATTTATTTTCCACAAAGGCATTTGTAGAAAATAAAAGGTTTGCCAAAATGCACAATTATTTTTTAAATACAAGAATTTCAATGAATTTAATTTAAAATAAAAAATTATTCTCAGGATCGAAGTGTCGACACATTTATGAACTTTAAAACTGAGATAATAACCTCCATTCAGTGCTGTTTTGGTGCCATACATTACGTTTAATTTAATTGGTTGGTTATGATGCATTTGATGGTTGTCTGGTCATTTCATTTTTTTGTAGTTTCACAATGTCCGTTGATCATTTTAAAACAAAAAAATAATAATTTACTCAGTAACGGTTGGGTATAGAAATGTAATAATTCTGATAGTAATAATAATAATAATGCATCAATTTCATGTAGCGTTCTTTTGGGTTCTCAAAGCTGCTTTACAGAATAAGAAAAATAAAGAATTAACAATAAAAATAAAAGAAAGGTTAAGGACAATATAATAACATATAACAAATTACTGTTTTAAAAACGTACTTAAGTAAAATTACTGATTTAGAAATATACTCAAAAAAGTACAAGTACCAATAAAAGCAACTTGGAATCCTTTACCATCACCTCTGAGAACATGCAACCTCCCCATGCAGAAGGTCCACTTATTAATAATACTAACATAGAGATTTTAATCGACCTAACATTTAGATTTTATTAAAAGTAACATTTTTTCTTTTGCATCCTCTTCCTTTAATGTCCCTGATTGTCCATAAGCTGCAGCCCCTCCACGCTGGATTACATTAAATACTCTGATACCGAGGCTGCATGCAAACACACAGAAATGGGCCAAATCAATTTTGTCCCCTGAAATGTTTCGCAGACTTTCTGATGCAGCGTGATCTCCAATCTTTCTGCAAATGAGCTGCGGCGCCTTGTAATGGTTTCTGCTCCTCGTGGGAGGCCTCGCGTCTCAGAAAAGCTGCTGATTGAGGGGGAAACGTAATACAGGTGTAAAGCAGACGTGATGGGGTCTTACACCAGGGTTTTGCATTTTAACAGTGATATACATACTCGTACATATTTATACAAGAATGTGGAATCTGCTGGGTTGACTCTTTGTGGTCTGCAGAGATTTGTAGGCTCCTGCCAAAGTGTTGTTAATTCTGTTGGAGAGGGTGGCTATTATGGTGAATTAATAGGAATTAGGGGTTTAAATTGGTTAAGTAAGCACTTCATTAATCGTGGGTGGATTGCTGCGCTTGATAGGTTTCACGTGGTTTAGTCCTGACTCTATTAATCAAATGAGAGCAAAGGAGAGCTGTGTGAAAAGCTGATCGGTTCTTTAAAGGTTAAGAAAAGTGGTGCTAATAAAGCTTCTTTATTGAACGACCCTCTACTTATTGTTTGTGGACAGAGAAAATACATGACGTATATCAAAAATATAATAAAAAGCAGTGACAGGTTAGCCAGTTTGTCCTATAACAGTGCCTGAACTCACTTGGGCACCACTAAATATACTGATATTAGTGGTGGGACTTGATTTAAAAAAATATCTAATTGTATAGAGATTTTGTAATTTGTGAATCTCAATTAATCTAAATGAATCAGATAATATTTGACACGAGAAGCAACATTTTTCCAATTTAAATGTAATTTGGTCTATGACTGAACAACAAAATTGTTTATTATTTTCACCACTGAGTGCTAACATAATGTGTATTATGAATAAAGAATATTATGATTGCATTGATCACAAAGCACTAACTTAAATTTAACTAAGCTATATTCATACTTTCCAGGTTATTTTGTAAAGTATCTGAAACAAATGCGTTGTAAAAAACAGCACTTTGTTCACCTTCCACTTCTCTGGAATGTTCTGTGCTGTGTAAAATAGTTAGAATATCTGTGGATATCATGAAATAAAAAAGTAACTGATGAAGTTGATGAATTTAGTTTGAAATAGTCTTCCTACATAGCAGTTGATAAGTTGGGTCAGACGATGCTATCTGTAGCAGCGCTTTTAGCCCCGCCCACATCCTCTGCCACTGAGAGTGGTCGACTGTCCACTACAATCATTTATTCACTCACTTTGTCACTCATGGCTCTGAACCCTGTCATCTTGTCTTGCGTGGATTGGAGACGCTGTCCGCTCCCACTAGGACTGTTGTCCCTGCTAGCTGCTACATGGTTAGCATTGAGGTGCTAGCTGCTACATATTTAGCATTGAGGTGGTAGCTGCTGTCACTACCTAATCCTTTCACAGACCGGATCCTTTCAGATCATTTCAACGCATTTGCAGAGACAACGACACTTCCTTCACTCGCAATCCTTACAACATAGCTGCTGGGACATGATATTTGAATGTAAACCGACTATACAATGTTTATTAAGTATTTTAATAGTACACTTGTAAATATGATGGTTTTCTGGTGTTTTTAATTGTTAATTAAAAAAAAAAAAAGCATAGCAGGGTTTCAACCTTTTAAATAGTACACGAATTGCCGTAAAATAGGCCGACCGGAAGTGCTAGCAGCTACATGTTTAGCATTGAGGTACTAGCTGCTATATATTTAGCATTGAGGTGTAGCTGCTACATGTTTAGCATTGAGGTACTAGCTGCTATATATTTAGCATTGAGGTGTAGCTGCTACATGTTTAGCATTGAGGTGCTAGCTGCTACATATTTAGCATTGAGGTGCTAGCTGCTACATGTTAAGCATTGAGGTGCAAGCTGCTACATATTTAGCATTGAGGTGTATTTGCTAAATGTTTAGCATTGAGGTGCTAGCTGCTACATATTTAGCATTGAGGTGTAGCTGCTACATGTATAGCATTGAAGTGCAAGCTGCTACATATTTAGCATTGACATGCTAGCTGCTACATGTTTAGCATTGAGGTACTAGCAGCTACATGTTAAGCATTGAGGCGCTAGCTGGGGCTAGAAGAGCTCCTGTGAACTTCAAACTCTTTCTAGCACAAGTGTTTTTTTTTAGAAACACAGCAAAGACGTTTCCCCAGGTTTTCACTTTTCTTGTTTTGTAGTCTGTGCATCAGTATTATGGGTATACTAGGAACTTGTAAAATGAGAACGGTTCCGGGCTGTTTGGAGGTTTTTAATTCTTTGCAAATAACGCGTTTAAGTCCCAGCTCTAAATTATGTATTTATCTATACGTTATCTTTTGAAGAATACTGCATTGCAGGGACCTCACAACTGTCTTGCATGTATTTCAGGGAGGGGCCACAAAAATGTGATTGTATGTATTGTATTAAAGTCTTTTTTTGTCTTTGTCTGTGGTTTTGTTGTTTTGTCAGTTTGTTGTGAATTTGTGTGTCCTTTTAGTAATTTTGTTTATTCTTCTGTCATTTCCTGCATTTATGTTGTTGATTTGTGCATTTTTGGGGTCATTTTCTGTATTTCTGTTGTTGTTTTCTGTATTTTCCTGTCATTTTGTATAATTTTGTTGACAGTTGTTGAAGCGATTCTGTAATGTGTTATCATTTTTTGGTGTTTTCATAGTCATTTTCCTTTTTTAAGTAGTTGTTGTGTCTGTCTTTGTTGTCATTTTGTGTTTTTTGTGTCATTTTTGAATTTTTTGTGTTTTGTACATTTTGCTGTCAATTTGTGTGTTTTGGGAGTTTTTTTATATGTTGGGCTCTATATTCCTTCCACTTGGCTATGTCTGATGTATTTGATGTCTTCCTCCTTCAATTCACCTAAATCTAATATCATCATTGAGCTTTGCAGGAAGCCTGGTATTGATTCACTATTGAAGGTGCTTTAAAGCATGGAAACAATCTGAAACAAGCAGGACAGGGGCTCTCCAGGATCAGGAACAATTAAACTTGCTTTTAAGCTTCGTTGGATGAATACTGTCAGTATCCGTTGAGTATTTTTTTTGAGAATCAACAGAAACTCTAAAATATTAGTAAGGTTGCTTTTCAAAAGAGCCACTTTTGGTGGACTATTTCAGCCTATTGTTCGTTGAAAGATGTGGTGCACTAATTGCTGGTGTGTTTTTCATCCCCGACTCGTTGGCAGTGAGCATAGCAGCAGTAATAGTAGTTTTTTCCCCTCAGGCAGAGGAATTGCATGTCTTACCCATAACCCTCTGTACTTATTGTCCAACAAAGGGGAATTTCACTTAATGCAGTGCTTCAGAAAAGTGGATAATTGTGTCCACGATCAATAAAGTAACAGAGCAGAAAATAAACAGCGTGTGCAGTGTAGCTTTGGTTTGAGATGAAAATCCGAACGAGGCCGTGGTTCTTGTTTTTTTTTGTGTTTTTGGCCCAGTCATCAAAGCAGTTTTAGCATAAGCATGCACAAATATAGCAGCAAAAGCTAAATGCACAGGATGTGTTTGTGTGTTTGGGTTTGAGTGGATGAGCCACATTGTTCCTGAGCGGCCCAGTGACATCGCCTGAGGACACACAGGGATGGGACACGAGAGGGTGACAGTGATAAATAGCCCTTTTAATAACAGCTGCCCCACTTGTCCAGCTTGTCCCAGTCAGTGTCCTCTGTGTATTTATGCCTATGTTTATTTATGCATCCATTGCATGCAGAAAATCACCACCGCAGGGGTACAATTATTCTTTTTTTTTCTGTGTGCGTGCATGTGTGTGTGTTAGTGCGAAGGAAGGAGGGTCTTGTGTGAAAACGGTACGACTTTTGACGATGGTGAGGTCACCTGGTCTTGAATGCAGTAGATATTCATGCAACGCTGAAGTTAATCTGTTGGTATGTGCAGAAATACACAAAAAAAACACACAGAACATGCAAAAATGTAACCCTGCAAAGTCTATAGAATGTTCCATATAATTACTGTTGTTATTAATATTGTTGATATGCATGATTTTGACCTGAATTTATGAGATTCAACTACATACATATTTTTTTAACACTAATAATAATAATAATAATAATAATAATAATAATATAATATGTTGGTTTTATATAGCGCTTTTCAAAAATTTGAAGTTTATAGGAAACAGCAAGAAATATAATTATGATTAACTATGTTATTAGTAACATAATTTTTTATCAATATTATTGTTAATATTGAACAACAAAATTATGTACTGATTAGGTAATACAAGCTCAAAAAAACAAAACATTTTGCCTATATGTCTGACACACTTGGTAGCATGGTATTAAGGACCTGGGTTTGCATGTTCTCCCTATGCTTGTAAGGTTTTCCTTGGATACTATCTACGGTACTGATGTATCCTACTCAAGTAGAAGTACAAGTAGATCATGCATAAAATACTCAAGTACAAGTAAAAAGTTGCTCAGTTAAATAGTACTCAGAAGTAAAAGTTACTAGTTACTTTCACCCCCCACGTTTATTTTTGGTAATAAATCTTGCCACGTTCCATTCTATCCAGTAAACATCTCATGTATAAACTTAAAAAGAAGAGACCAAATCTTGCATTTATTTATTTTTTGGTGCCGTGCATTACGTTTAATCTGATTGGTCGGCTATGATGTGATGCATTTGATTGTTGTCTGGTCATTTCATTTTTTGTAGTTTCACAATGTCCGTTGATCATGTTAAAACAAAAAAATATAATTTACTCAGTATCGGTTGGGTGTAGAAATGTAATGAACTACTTTACTTCTTTTAAAACTGAAGCACAAACTTTGTTCCACAAGTTAAAGCTTTTAACTTGTGAAACAAATTGCCTCAGGATCTGACTTTACGGATATTTAAAAAATCTTTAAAAACCAGATTTTTACCAATCTTAATACTGTTGAATACATCACTTGGTGCGACATATTACAGCCATTTCTGCATGACTTGTTTTCAGCCAGGAGATGTCATCGGGTGGTGTCAACTCTCACTGGGTGTTTCGATCCTAAACCGCAACACCCTCCATGATGGCCAGTCACTGCCCATCTTCCTTCTCCTGGCCTCCAGCACAATTTTTCTCTCCTACTCCAGAGCCAACAAGATGCTATTTTTGCTGCCTCACCCAACCCGTGGACAGCTGTCTTTTTCTCCCTTCCTGCTACTCCCAGAGCTGTGAGAGTCTTCCACACAGACTGTGCCGGAAACCCCTGCACCCAACCTCAAATGCGAATAGCCAGGCCTGCCAACCCTTGTCCCTGCACTGCTCGACAAGGTCCTGGTACTTAGAAGCCTTCCTCTCGTATGCCTCCTCGCATCCTTCTTCCCACGGGACCGTCATTTCTATCAGGATGATTTTTTTAGATTCCTCAGACCACAAGACCAAGTCGGGCCTCAGTTGTGTTTGCACAAACTCGGGAATAACTAGTCTCCTGCCCAGATTCACTCTCATCTCCCACGATTGTGCTGCTTGCAGAAGGCCCTTCTTGATTTTATTGAGGGCTGGTGGTTTCTGCCCGTCCCTGACAAACTGCATAAATTATGTAAGTCTCTTGTTGGTCTGCCACTTTTTCAGTCACTCCCGCTCCAGGGTGTCAGCCAGTGCACAGAAGACCTTATCATGGTGCCATCTGTATCTGCCCTGGCTTGCACCCTGCCAATATGTGCGCCATGGTTCCTTTCCCTCTACATAGCCTGCACAATGGGTCCTCCATCATTCCCCATCTGTGGAGGTTTGTTGGTGATGGTAGGGTGTCGTACACTGCGAGGAGTAGGAATGAGAAGCGGAAGGGCTCCAGCCTCCAGAGTTCTGGTCAGGTGATCTTCCGCTTTGGCAGGTCCCACTTTGTCCTGGCTACTTGCGTTCCAAGTTCCACTGCCCTAGACCTCCTCCTCTCCTCCTGCAAGTGCCAGATCTTGGCTTGGATTATTTCTCTTCTCTGCCTTGGGTCTGCTTTACTCCACTGCTGGAAATGGGTGAATCCAAGTCCTTGCCTCCCTAACGCTGGGTTCCCAATAATATCCTTCTGCTTCAATGCACTTACTGCTTGTGATACCGATGCGTCGACTCCCCATTTGCATCCTGATCTCGTTGTGACAACTGCAATCCCGACCTTCTCATCATTGGCATCTTGATACATCATTGCAACCCTGCACTTAGCCACCTTGAACTCTTCAACCACTGATGATAGGGGTAATTGTAGCAGGCCAGACTGGATGTATAACCCTACTGACGTGAAGCTTGGTGGGAGTCTGAACTACTTACAAAGATGTTCATTCACTCGCTTATCAGCTCTTTCCACTGCTGTCATGGGCACTTCGTAAATTGTCAGTAGCCACATCAAGCTTGGTAGCAGCCGATGCTGGAAGAGCCAGGCCTAAAACTTTCCTGGTAGTCCTGACCTCTCAATATTTTTCAGCCATTTGTCTGTTTCTCTGTCCTGGAAAAATTGCTCCTGTCCGTGACTGATGCATCATACCACTTCCCTTGGCACTTTATTGGGTTTTTCTTGATCAATGCTATTGCCTCCCCCTGAACTTGATGCTGGAACTTGCTTTTCACTCTTTCATTTCTGATTACCATTCACCTCAATTTTCTCGACTTGAACCGCATTCAAGCCCAGGTTGCCGCATCGTCAAGTGCCCTCAGGATCCATCTTGCTTGTACATGAGTTGAAGTTGTTTTAGTGAGGTCATCAATAAAGCCTCTTATTGGAGGTTGCCGGGTGCCAAATTCCATTATTGGCCCACTGGACTCTTTTACTGCCACTGTTATGATCAGATTCATTCCCATGACAAACAGGATGGGGGAGATGGTGCAGCCAGTTACGATTCCCTCTTCGAGGTTCTGCCACTGGGTTGTGAACTGGGCAGTTTTGAACCTTAACTTGAATCCTCCAAAGTAGCTAGAGATCATTCTCCTGATGTGGTCAGATATATGGTAGTGCTCCATAGCCACATTGATGAGGTTGTGAGGGATTGATCCGTATGTCAAACCAGACAACTGTTTTAACAAGGTTTCTTTGGCCTCCCGGATAAGCTGGTCAAGGACTCTTATATGTTCCAAGCACCTAGAGAAGCCTGGTATTCCACCTTTCTGGACTGACGTATTGACATATTTGTTCTTCACCATGTAGGTGGTCACCCTTTTTGCTAGGACAGAGAAAAATATCTTGCATTTGACACTTAAAAGAGAAATGGCCCTGAATTGGCTAATGTCAGAGGAGTCCATTTCCTTCAGTATAAGACACCCCTCTGCTCTTTTCCAGGATGATGGAATCATGCATTTTGACCATATCCTCTGCAAGAGTTTCCAGAGCCTGCGGAGGAGCATTGGGCATTTCCTGTACACCTTGTAGGGTATAGTGCTTGGTACTGGGGCAGATGCTGATCATGCTTTCTGCACTATATCCATTACTCTATGTTGGTTCGCTAATGTCAAGCTCTTCCTCAGGAGTTCAGTCCCGCCAATCATAGGGTGTGTGCTCCAGGCTCGGTTCCTCAAAGCATCACAATGGCCCTCTTGGGGCTGTTCATTCTCTCAGATCTTGCTTCGCCCAACAGGCTTTTGGTAAACCTGTATGGGTCCTTAATGAACTGGGCTCTCTTGGCCTGCTTCTCCTTCCTCAGTTTCAAAGACCTTTCTGCCCTTCTCAGTCTGCAGAGTTGCTTTTGGAGTTTACTGGTCAGATCTTTTATGCCCTCTCTTTTCTTGGTACTTGCTCTTTTGTACTGCTTATTGAGAGTCTTGATCTCCCCTCTCAATCTCAAGATCTCCTTTGCCCTCCTGTTCAGCTGGTTGCTAATGTATATATCGTGAATTTTTTTTATGTCATTGTTGGTATAATGAAAATGGGTCTTGATGTACCTTTTTATGTAATGTTTCTGTATATTTTTTAACTGTCTTTAATGTTTTTCTGTTCTTATATGTACTAGAATCTTGATTTTATTTTCTTCTTTTTTTTATAGACACCAGGAAGATTAGCAACCACCACGGTGGAAGCTAATGGGAATCCAATTAACAAATAAACAAGTAAAATTACTGATTTCGAAATATGCTCAAAATGTTTGAAATACCTCCTCATGAAAGCATACAAACCTTTTAGCGATATTTGAGTGTTTTTATGAAATTCAGGTGTTTCCCTTACCAGTTTTTATTGCGCTATTTAGATTTTGCGCATTTCCAAGGGTAATGGAAACACAGCTAGTGACAGATATCTAAAATGATAATATAGCTTTTCCACCACAGTGTTTTTTTGTTTAGTTTTTTTTAAATGGTACAATGGCCTGTCTGAATCTTTGCAGGGCCTAGAATCTGCATGGTGGTTAATTTCTTGGTTCATTGTTGCAGTGTGAGTCAAAAAGCTTTTGTGTTGCTGAAATATGACCCGGGGCCTGGCTGTGTGAAAGGGAGAGGGTGTAGGCTGTAGATCAGAGGTGTCAGAGCCTCCCCCCGCAGGGCCACGCCGCCCCCACCGCCGCCGTCGCCGCCGCCATGCTCTCATTCAAACCAGCGCTCACTCTTTAATTGGTTCAATTAGTTAAGTATCCATATACATTATCGTGTATGCATTTTTCATGACTCCTCTTAACGCTCTGTTAGAACAGAACAACTTCCGGCTATGATTTGCCATTTGGATGAATGTCAAGGAGACTAAATGACTGCACTAATTGAGTAATTAAAAGCAGATGTTGGAGCAAGAGCCAACAGCGTACGCTTTAAACACTTTGCCCTCCAGAAAACCTACACTGTTTTTTGACACCCTAGTTATATATTGTTATCCCAGAGGTGCCACTGTAATAGTTACAGTTTCACCCTTGTGATTATTCAGTTGAAGTCTTTGCTGTTCAACCTAAATGGTGTGTTTATGCTATTCTGACCAGGGGAAATGGCCTGGAAAAGAAAAGCCCATCATGGCGTCTAATGGGCGACGCACCCAGTGGTGCACAGAGACAGACGTAGCTCAGTATCACCACTCTCACCTTATCACTGTCCCCCCACCAGGGTTGGGGTCAATTACAATTACGTCTTCAATTATCCATGTTCAATTACAACTCAATTACGAACAATGACCGAATTTTTTCCAATCACAGATAAAATTACAATTATTGTTTTTCTTCCTAAATAAAATTACAATTACGTTCTCAATTATTGAATTACAATTACAATTACTCACAATTACTGAGCCTTTATTAAATAACCCCCTCAAACGTGACCTTCCTCTTGTGTTAGCTTTCTGTTAGCATCTCTTATGTTACAGGTCAGTTTGACCCATGTCTTAAAGGTCCAGTATTATACTATTTTCCATCCATCTCCATTTTTCCTAAGAACCCCAACAACATAGTAATTGAGGTTTATTTTCCCAAACTCACTTGTTTTCTGAAGTTTTAGCCTCTGAAAAGTCACTTTCAAAGCGCTCCTAAAACAGGCTGTTTTTTGGGCCCTCATGCATATGCATGAGCAGACGTAAACACACACACTACTTCAGCGTGTGTGTTTATTACAGCAACAACAGCAGTAAATCATTAACAGTCTTCCTTCTCCTTCTCACCTCTACTGACCACAGAAATGATCAATTTAAGACGATAGTCCATTGTTTTGTCCAAATGCTGCGTCATATTGGGTTACAAACACGTCAGATCATTCCATGAAGACAATACAAGGTGGTATAACGGCTACTAAAAATGGAACATATAGTGAGAACTCGCTCTGCGCTGCAGGGAAGTAAACTCTCAATGATCAGCTGAATTAGCTGTTTTAAACACTTACATGAGCTGCTACGCCGCTTTCTTCTCCTTTTCACTGTTTCTGGTCACAGAAATAGTCCATTTGGTCACAAACGAGGCGGTATAACGGCTATTAAAAGTTAAACTAATTGTGAGAGCTCTTCGGTTTATCGTTATACTGGATTATCTATATACTGAACATAAAGACATTAACAGTGATATTATTAACTGTAATATCAACCCGCCTTCACTATGTTTGTTTTACCTGTGAGATAGTTTGAGAGGGAGGAGCTCACATTCTTACAGGGTAGGAGGAGTGAGAAATCCAACAAGCCCATTTGGAGCTGACTTTTTACAAAATGTGGAATAACAAGGGGGTAGGAAACAGAACATTTTCAACTCAAGGATTGTATATCACTGTAGCAAAACCACTATAAAGTGAATTATTCACAATACTGCCCCTTTAAATCAGCTCTAAAATACACAAAAAAATATTATCTATCATCCAATTTGTTTCTCATCACTTGGTTCCTTTGTTAGGCTTCCTAATCAATGAAACTATTGGTATTAATATTTTTGGTGTGGGTGTCTGAGGCTTTTTAAATGGTAAAATGATCCTGAAGAGAAATGACAGGTAGTGGTAAAAGTTGATATGAAACATTTTTATTAATTATTAACTGTGAACGTGTAAGACATATAACTGTAACATAGTTCCCTAGATTTATGTTTTATTAAATTACAAATTTAATTACATTATAGAATTTCCTCGCCGATTACAATTACAAAATCAATTACCTGAGCTCAATTACAACAGTAACATTTGTTAATTACACGACTACAATTATGATTGACCACAACCCTGCCCCCACTACACACTGGTGTTGTGGACAACACACTTTGTTACACTGAAGGTAATTAACGTTGCAGATGTGCCAGTGATGGAATTATTGTGTCATCCAATCACAAAGGAATGTGGTGTACGTGTTACTAGGATTGTGACAGCTGTGGTGATTGGAGTGTGGCTGGAAGGCTTTACAAAGTGCAGATCAATAAATAACAATTTTTCTATTAAAGAATAATTACCCAGATATTGTACTTAGCTTGTGGCTCTTTTTACTGCAAATCAGGAGGAAAGGTATTTTTGAAAGAATGTTGCAGTCTGGATCTTCCATAACTTTCAGTTTTCCACTGTAGTCCTTTATGCTAATAATTAATATATAGAAATTGATGTAAGTATTAATATAATAAAATATTACATTTATGAAACAATAATTAACTGTGTTTTGGCATATTTTATCATTTTTAATCATGTGCGTGGCAGTAAGCTTCAGTCTAAAAACATTTGTTAGAATTTGCTATAAAATATTACTAAAAAACACTTATTATTTTCAGTTCAAACTAATTAATTAAAACTTTGTAGTAAACTAAGCATATAATGTTTTATATTAAGATGAATTTTAGTGTAAATCTCCAAAGCTTCTTTCTATGATTAAACTATGACATCTTATAAATGTGGATTTTTTATATTTAGTTTTTGTTATAGTTGTTATACGTTATTATAATGATGATAATTGGATTAGCAGTCATTCAGTGGAGGTAAACTTCATTAAAAGCTGCCACGTGGCTGTCTGACATAAGCATTGGTGGCTAATCTGTGCACTACAGACTGCACACTACAAAGTGTCTTGGCATTTTGAAAAAAAGTATTATTATTATGTAATTTTGTTACGTGGACTTTATGTGTCCTGTTTCTCAAGTTGCACTTATGTCACATTGCGTAAAAATGGACACTAATTAGAATGAGAGTAACTCAGTTGCTTATATGTGGATTACATCTGTTAAATGAAGAAGAAGAAAAACAGAAAATAGTAAGCAGTTGGTTCCAGTTTCAAAATAAAAGCCTGAAGAGAAAAACTGGTGAAGGCTTTGGTTCTGCCTCGCTCCTTGTATTTGACTCCTTTAAGAATAAAGGTTTTTTCCTGCTATTCAGGCCACCTCCCAAATGTAATAACATGTGTTTGATTCATTTAAAGGTCCAGTATTATGCTATTTTTCGCCCATCTCCAATTGTTCTAAGAACCCCAACAACACAGTATTTGATGTTTATTTTCTGTTTTCTGGAGATTTAGCCTCTGAAAAGTCACTTTCAGAGCGCTCCTAATAACAGGCTGTTTTTTGGGCCTTCGTGCATATGTATGAACAGGCGTAAAAACGCGCTACTTCAACAACAGCAGCAGTAAATCATTCACAGTCTTCTTTCTCCTCCTCACCTCTACTGACCACAGAAATAGTCAATTTAAGACGATAGTCCATTGTTTTGTCGAACCGCTGCGTCGCATTGGATCACAGACACGTCTGATCATCCCATAAAGGCAATACAAGGCTGTATAACGGCTACTAAAAATGAAACCGTTGTGAGCGCTCTTCGGTTTTACTTTATACTGGATTATCTATATATTGCACTTAAAGATATTATCTCTGACATTAACTGTTAAAATATCAACCAGCCTTGCTATGTTTGTTTTACTGTGAGGTAGTTTGAGAGGGAGGAACTCACATTCTTATATAGGCTAGGAGGAGCTAGGATTGTCAGGAGGAGGAGTTTCCACCTTATGAGTCATGAGGGGGCAAAAATCCAACTGGACCATTTGGAACTGACATTTTACAAAATGTGGAATAACAAGGGTAGGTAGGAAACAGAACTTTTTCAACTTTGGCCCTCTGAATGAGGCTAAAGGAATGTATATCACTGTAGCAAAACCATTATTAAATGATTTTTTTCATAAATCTGCCCTTTTAATTAAATTACCTGTAGGAGTTTCTATATGTATTGGCTCTGAAGTAGAATTACTGTATATCTAATGATCTTTTCAAACTCCCATTTTTATTCCTGTTTGTTTAACCCTAAAATGCCTTTTCTTAGTCAATAATAGTTTCCTCTGTGATTGCCAGAGTCAGCCAGTGAACATCTCCAGAGCTGATGACAGATTTTTGGTGAATAAATCTGGAGGCCACTAGCGCGGCTAATGAACTTAGTAATTACTCATCACTGGTTGGAAGATTTTAGCCTGGGTAAGATTGAAGCAGTGGCTGCTGGGAGCCACAGGAACAACACAACAGGCAACAATCAACACAGTGTCTGCACAACAATCAATCACATATGTCACTTCCTCAACACTCAGTGGAAGTGTTAGTGTTCTCCACAAATGAGAAACACCTTGTAAAATGTAGCTAAGATCACTTTCTCAAACACCTTTGAGCACAATATGTTTAAACCAATGAGCTCTGTGCTGTATGATTTATTACGCCGCGCTCACAGAAATCATTATTCTTAGCTAAGAAAGTGTTTTATGGGCTCACACGAGTCCACTCAGGCCTGAAGTCACTTCTCCATGTGATGTGGTTGAATGTTCCAATCCTGAGCTGCTCTTTGGCTGACTGGCTTTTATTATTGGGTGTGTTTTGTTGTATTTTGCTTTAATGTCCAGTCAATCACATTTTAAATGTTGGTGCAAGACTTCCTCAAAGACAGAAAAGTGAACTTAAAACATGTCTGCTGTATGCACAACTTTACAAGACTGACAATTTATGAGGTACACCTGTTGAACATTCAAATAGAAATGGCAGTGACTATTCATACGGTTGCCGTATCAATATACCTACATTCTGTCCATAGTAGTAATTTAAATTGTAATGGAAATTCTATAAAAACTTTCAATTACAATTTAATTAAACACAAACTTGGGGAACTATGTAACAGTTCAAATACATTTTTTAATTACAATTATGTTTTTAATTACCCATGTTCAATTACAACTCAATAATGATTTCCGTGACCAGCCTTTTTTTTCCAATTACAATTGACCTTTCGCAAACCCCCCCTCCTTGTTTACTTTTGCGATATCCAACATTTGAATGAGTTGGTCTCATCTGGAATGGCTGGAAGAAGTCTACCTGTGCGTGTTGGCGAGGATGAGACTGCTCTATATAAATGAACATTTTGCCCGTTCTACATGGAGAGGAGAGTGCACAGAAGCATAAAAATAACATTTGAAAAACTTTAAAACCTAATGATGATGATTTTCAGCCTAATTTAATGTGGCTGTTCCGTCAGTTTGTGTAACTTTGCTATTATTAGTCCGTGAAAAACAGGCAGATTTGGACAGAAACCGTCCTATTGATCTGTTGATGCCATTGATCTGAGTTAATGCAACAACAGAGTCTGTCAATCAGTCGATCAGCACCATTTGAAGATGATCTACTGACTATCATCTAGCAGGTCTGAGCTCCCGAGCAGCAATTGTCACGCACACTCTCATATGTGAACATTGTGCCATTGCTGCTTACATTTTACGGTCAAAACATGGAGAGAAAGACAAAGGAGCTCACTGGAGCGGTGCGTCCGGAGCGACTTCCATGGAGTTCCAGACGCACAGCTCCATGCACTGCAGCCACACCAGACTCCACACACACCGCCTCGGGTGTCTGTATTTTCTTATTCGGTGGCTGTTAATATTGACTATTATTTTATTTAAATTTCTTATACTAGAAAGGCTAACTGGAATCTTTTTTCCAATTCTGCTGTGTTTTGTGTCAACATTTACTGCAACTGATCTCTGCGTGTGTGTTTACACCTGTGTTTACACCAATCACCGCAAACAGTTCCAGATTTGATGAATTGCATTGCGCCCACTGCATTAATTTATTTGCATTTCCTCCTCCCAATTTTTGCGGCCCTTAAGAGATCCACCTACTTTACAGATTCATCAGAGGGAAACGCGCTAAATGGATTGTGGGCGCATTGTGATGCACTGAAGATGCGCAGTCCTGATTCCCTGGGGTTTGGACCCCTATTAACACGTGGAGTGACGTTTGCACACGTTTTTACTGAATCTGCTCCTCTATGTGTTCCTTTATTTCTTTCAAACATTGACACCCAAACTGCACTATTTTCTCTGCTGCTTGTGTCTGCAATTTTTGCGATTGTGTCCGGAGATACTGCTCGGAGCAACGTTCTCCATTGTTTTCACCCGAGATCAGCTGTTAGAACTCCATGCTAATGCTACGCCAGCCTATGCAGAGACCCGACATCCCCCGTGAACTGAGGAGGAAAACGACGGGGATGTCGCACGGGGGCAAAGCACCGAGCACGGAGGAGAAGATATCAGCCTGCCTTCCCATCCATCATCCAGGGAAATGTTAGATCTATCAATAAGATGGACGAGCTAGCGGTGCTAACCCGACATGAGAAAGACTTCACTAGATATGTGAATGTATAGTTATGTCAACTTATTTAATCAAAATCAAATCAAATCAAGCTTTATTGTCATTTTGCTGAACATTAGTGCAGACAAGATGAGGTAACGTTATAAACATACGCATCTCCCATATTACACATACATGCATACTGACGCACACATCCCTGAGATATTTTTATAGTTCATTGTAAACATCTCTCCAGTTGTGTTTTCAACTTTGGGAACGGAAAGAACACGACTCCCCCAGCCAAACTCTGGGGTACCTGGTATCTGACCTGCACATTGTGCCTGCTCTGAGCATGTCGGACCTAGCTTATAATTACGTTCTCAACTACTAATGCTCCACTACAATTCATCACAATTACTGAGCCTGAAATAAATAAAAGTTAACCTTCCTCTTGTGTTAGCTTTCTGTTAGCATCTCTTGTGCTAAGGGCTTCTAAATCAGCTGTAAATATCTAACATCTAATCGTATCTATTGGTTCCCATGTTAGGCTTCCTAATCAGTGAAAATATAGGTTTTAATATTTTTGTGTCAATATACTCCTCGATTTCAAATTTTCTAAAATGGTAAAATGTGGGAAAGCTTGATAAGAAAGATATTTTAATAATTGTTAACAACACATGTGTAGAACTGTACATAGAACTGTAACATGGTTCCCCATGTTATAATTGATAATTTTTGTAGAATTTTCATGGCAATTACAATTACAAAGTCAATTATCTAAACTCAATTACAATTAAATTATGATTATGACAGCAACAGTTTTTATAAAATACAATTATAATTACGTCATAATTGTAATTAATGGTCAATTACGTGATTACAATTATAATTGACCCAAACCTTGACTCTTATTATAAAATAACTGACCTAACAGTCATGAATTGAGCACCTTTGGAACGACTTGGAAGTGAACATTGTCATCATGGAGAATGTGAAGCTGACTGTGTGTCTATCAGTAAATCATCATGTGTTGCTGAGCATCTGTTAAAGCTCCGTCACATTTAAACAGGAGTCAGAACTGGCCTGTTCACTGGTGCTCTCTCCTTCTCACGCTCAGTAATTCCCAGAGCCACATCTCAATCATACTCCTTGCTAATTTGAGAGGCACCCTCATTTTATTTTAAACGATTCATTTTTGGCAAATTTGTAAATGGCCCCGATGTGTTCTACAATCTAGTCAATTACTGTTTCTGCCAGCAGGACTCCAGGGACCAGGAACACACATCGCCCGGAGGAACCATCTGAATAATTGTTTCAGAAAAGTTGGGAATGGATTGCTTATGCTCCGTTCCACTTATTGAAATGTCAATTGGAGCCAAGACCATTTTCCTTCTCTTCTCACTCTTCTTGGCTGCAGTATGACTCCTGAATTCTCTTTACTGGATCTTCCACATAACCTACAACAAAGCTGAAGTTTATCCCATTATATTCAATACAATTCCCACAATGCAGATATATATAATTCCCTACAGGGGTAATTTACCACAGTATGGACTTCTTACGTCTTAGAATTAACCTCTAACTTTCATCTTTTGTGTCATTTATCCCAGTGGTTCTCAAAATTACCCCCTTTCTTTTATTTCTGAATCTAACGCCCCTTTGTCTGACTCCAACATTTTGCTTAGAAAACTATTTAAAAACAACTCTAGAGCATAATGATGGAATTAACAAGTAATAACACACATTTTAAAGAATCTCATTCTGTAAATAAGTGAAAAGAAACAGTATTTAATAATCAGTTTGTGATCTTGTTTGAGCTCAGGTTTTTTATTTTTTATTTATTTATTTTTTTTACTGAATTTTAGTTGAACTAGATTTTTATTTCACAAAGTGAAAGTATAAAAATACAGTTTTGTTTTGTTTTAAGATTGTGCATTGTTTTAATAAAAAATAATAATAATAAAATACAAATTATTTTTTTTTTTTAAATCTGCAATAGATTGACTGTATTTTTTATAGTTTTTATAAAGTTTTTATTACTCTTTATTTGTTAATTTTCCACTCTCTCTCTCAAGTACCCCCTGTAGCGCTATCGCGTACCCCCATTCGAGAAACACTGCCTTATCCAATAAATAAAAATATGTAGCTAATTTAGCATTTGAAATTCAATGTAGATAAAAATGTACATAATTGTTAATTACCCAGATAAAATTAAAAGAAGACAATAGCCAAATGAGATTCTAATGGGTTCTAATTGCAAGGGTAATTCTTCTGTATGAAATCAAACAGCATGACCTGAAGACCTCAATTAATGAACGTATTATTGGCCAAGCTCATGTGTGTAGATTGTCTTTCATTGAAGGCAATAATAAGAAAAATTATGGAAAATGGCTTTTGGTTTGATCAGCCACAAGATGCCTCACCCAGCATCCAGACAATTAACCTGTGATGGGATGTTGGTGGGTTCATTAGAGCCATGAGGAGATGCATGTGACGCAATATAGCAGTGGTTCTTTTTTGATGCAAATACTCCCTCTTTCTTGTTTCTGAATCTGAGTACCCCCATTTGTCCGACTACTACATTTTGCTCAGAATACTATGAGAAAACAACTATAGAGCATAATGATGGAATGAACAAGCGATAACAAACATTTTAAAGAATCTAACTTTGTAAATAAGTTGACAGTTGTCGGATCAGATTCACACAGCATCAATCCTTTCTTTTATGAATGACACCCTTTAGGAAAGATATAGATTTATATCTGAGGGACTGATCTATAATCATCATACTAACATACTACTCATACTAACATACTACTCATCCTAACGTACTACTCATACTAACGTACTACTCGTACTAACGTACTACTCATACTAACATACTACTCATCCTAACGTACTACTCATCCTAACATACTTCGCATACTAACGTACTACTCATACTAACATACTACTCGTACTAACGTACTACTCATCCTAACATACTACTCATACTAATGTACTACTCATCCTACCGTACTACTCATACTAACATACTACTCATCCTAACGTACTACTCATCCTAACATACTTCGCATACTAACGTACTACTCATACTAACATACTACTCGTACTAACGTACTACTCATCCTAACATACTACTCATACTAATGTACTACTCATACTAACGTACTACTCATACTAACATACTACTCGTACTAACGTACTACTCATCCTAACATACTACTCATACTAATGTACTACTCATCCTAACGTACTACTCATACTAACGTACTACTCATCCTAACGTACTACACATTCTAACGTACTACACTTCTTAACGTACTACTCATCCTAACGTACTACTCATCCTAACGTACTACTCATACTAACGTACTACTCATACTAACGTACTACTCATCCTAACTTACTACTCATCCTAACGTACTACACATACTAACGTACTACTCGTACTAACATACTACTCGTACTAACGTACTACTCATCCTAACGTACTACACATTCTAACGTACTACACTTCTTAATGTACTACTCATCCTAACATACTACTCATACTAACGTACTACTCATCCTAACGTACTACACATCCTAATGTACTATGCATACTAAACGTACTGCTCATCCTAACGTACTACTCATACTAAAGTACTACTCATAGTAACATAAATTAGTATGTAGTGCATTCACATTAGACAGTATGAAAAGAATGAGTACACGAATACCCGGATGTACTGTATACTATATGGGGAGTTTTAGTCTCTGAAAAGTCACTTTCAGAGTGCTTCTAAAACCAGGCTGTTTTTTGGGCCTTTGTTCATATGCATGAACACATATGTTGCTTCAGGGTGTGTTTATCACAGCAGCAGCAGCAGTAAATCATTAACAGTCTTCCTTCTCCTCCTCACCTCAACTGACCACAGGAATAGTCAATTTATGACAATAGTCCATTGTTTTGTCCAACCGCTGCATCGTATTGGGTCACAAACATGTCAGATCATCCCATAAAGGCGAAACAAGGTGGTATAACCGCTACTAAAAATGAAACTGATTGTGAACGCTTTTAGGTTTATCAACTGTATATACTGGATTGTCTATATACTGAACATAAATATATTAACTGTAATATCAACCTGCCGTCATTATTTTTGTTTGTTTTACCTGTGTGGTAGTTTGAGAGGGAGGAGCTCATATTCTCACATTCTTATAGGGCAGGAGGAGCTAGGATTGTCAGGAGGAGGAGTTTCTGCATTGTGACATCACAACGCAAGAAAAATTCAACTGGCCTGTTTGGGGCTGACTTTTTACAAAATGTGGAATAAAAAGGGAGGGAGGGAAAAAAAAAATAACTTTTTCAACTTTGGCCCTCTGAATGAGGCTAAAGGAATGTATATCACTATAGCAAAATCATTACAAAATGAATTGTTCCTAATACTGCCCCTTTAAGCCCAACTAGCCCTATAGACCACCCAAAGAATAAAACTAAACATCAAGACATTAATTCAACTCAAACAAGCATATACGATGAACAGTTAGCTGACTCAATAAAAGCAGGTTCTACGCTGCTCAGAAGTGTACAGCTGACTTTTCTCTCACTGTTGATAATAATGAGTAGACGTGCGCTGTGGGTCAGCTGCATGTGTCTGCTCACATTACTGGATGGGTAATTCTGTAGTTGTGTGTGTAATACCTTCAGCTCTATCCTATAATTAACTTTTGCCTGCACCCATCAGGTTTCATTCCACACTTGATGTGTCCACAGTGACTGTGACTATGTATTAAGCTGTCAGAGTGGTCTGTGTACAACAACCCTGCCTATTAACTCTTATTGACTGTGACACACGTGTCCCTCCAAAATGAGCGGCTCCATATTGATTTTTCCCCCTTTTCGCGCCGCCAAGGGTGAGATCTTTATCCTGACTGATTGTATATGTTCATGGCATCGGAGCGCTGTTGGACAAAGGCCATTTTAGACCCATGAACTCTCATCTTGGACTAATTCTGCTCCCCCTCCTGTGTATCCTGAGACGATTAAAAGGCCCGTGTCCCCTGTGTGTCCTCTGTACCACGGTGGTCCGATAGAGTCCCCAGCACGCCACACAAGACGTGACAGCCGGTGCCCCCCCCCCCCCAACACCTCAACACCAAGTCTCAATCAATGGAGCTGAATAGAAGGATGCTGCATCGTCCCACTGATGCTTGTTTTTGCTGCTTCAGCCAAAATGAACTCTGACAGCACATATTGACGTCATATCAAACCCCCGCCATGGAGAGAAAAATGATTATCTGCTGGTCAAATCAGTTATTGACACGTGGTGGAATTGCTTCCCCTCCCAGAGGGATTTATCGATACAGTTTATGGCATATAAATATTTATCTAATATGTGTCTGAAATAGATTTGTCTAGTTTAGGTGTACGATGCTATCAGCTTCGCACTCAACCATGACTCTGCCTCTCTCTCACGTTGAGTACGGGGCTTTTTTTGTGTGTATTTTTATTTTTTATACAGGCAGCATGAAATTGCTTTGGCTGTTGCAAGTCCATCTTGAAGTTAATAGTAAAACATGTTGTAATTACATTTTATTGCCCACTCACTCTGGAAAAAAATCAAAATGGCAATAGTGGGAACAACATATTGTAAATGCATTTAGAGATGCTACAAGCAACACCATTTCAGAGAGAGGTACTCAAACATTAAAAAAAAACTAGACAAACCTTCACATGGGATGCAACTATAGGAAGTAAAATGTGATAGCCCTGCAATTCAGTTTTATTTAAGGCTCCATTTTATGTCCTGGCAGCAGAAAATGAAACAAGTTTACAGTGTCAAAACATTTTTCTCAAAGCAAATAAATAGCACAGAAGGCAAGTACATGAAAAACAATAAAAAAAATTACAGTCACAGAGTACAAGTTTATGAAAGATAAAACTATAAAAGCCACCAAATAGTTAAAAAATAAATTAACTAAAACAAGAACAAGGTGAAGTTTTTGTTTCCAGGTGCTGTATGGGCCCTAAACTCTCCCAGTGAGACCAACTTTGAGAATATTTGACGTTATCCTCTATGTTGTGTTCATGTTGTGTTAAAGCCAAATCTCATAGTTTTGGAAATTTTTAATTTTGTAAAAAGATTCAGAATATGAAATCTTTTTCATTTTTTATTCATTCTCAAATGTATGTTTAAATTTTACGTTATTTTAGCTTTTTAATTTTCTACGTGTGACAACAATGAGATGCATCCACGGATCACTTTTACCAGATTAGTCCGTTCTTCTGTATAAAACCCATTAAAGAGTATTTTTGTGTTTTTAGATAATCAGACCACAAATCACTATTCTTTCGATGTAAACCTCAACATTTGACTAAATGTGCTTGAGCGGCATTTTGAAGCCCTCACATGACTGATCATATCCGTCTGGTGTTGTGAGGTGAAAAAAAACGTTACCTGTGAACTCTTCATCCTTTTTACAGGTTCACACAGTTCTGCTCTGACAGCTTTAATCAAAATCAGATAAAACAATCCAAACGGAGCAGATTTGTCATGCTCGTCATGTCTTGTGTCATATTTCTATCGTTGGGGTGAATGTTCTATTGATCGTTCTGCTTTTGTAGCAGCTGAACTTGAGGTGACCTGCTCCAGTCAAGTGACTGCTGAAGTCACGTCATTTTCAATCATCCAGTTTGACCTTTGATAGCGTTTGTGGCTCTACATGCTGATACTAAAAAAACTAACTCAGAAAGGTGAGCGCTCCATCAGATTAATGTGACGCTCCTTTCATAGGACTTTGTCTGGTTTGGACTGCAGGAAACACACGACATGCAGTGATATTGTGAGATATTGATTTTTTGCCTGGCGAGCACATGGCAGTGACTTTTTTGTGGGATGATGCACGATCGCGGCATGAAGAAAACGACAGGCAGTCTCAGGTCAAATAGCTCCGTTAGTTTCCCATCCTCGGCTGTGTCTCTATTACAGTCCGTTGACTCCTTGGCTGACTTATTGACCACCTCTCGTGCTCATTACTCAACAGAGGAGTAGTTTGTGGTGATTGATACCACACCGTCTTTCTGCCCCGCCTCCCTCTGTACTCTCCAAATCCTCTCTGCTGTTTTAAAGCCATGAGTGGTTTTCATTAATGGTCTCTCCTGTTTATGACACCATAATTAGAGTTGAGGAAAAGGCTCCTAACCACCCAGGTTCCACCATACTGGGAAAGTCAATAATGCAAGCCCAACAACTTCTCACACAATTGAGCCCTGTGGAAAATCCATACACGCTCCTCTGCTCTGTGTCTTTATGATGTCGTTTTAAAAAGACGCCATCTGATTTGTTAGAGTTTTGTCCTCCACTTTTAACTAATCCCACAGAATTGATTATCGGCACCAACAATATGGTTTAGCTTCCAAAGCCTCCGCAGGATGGATGCTGCGTGCGTGGGATGTTTCATCTGAGCCTTTTGACCATTCACGTCTTCTTTCATTTGTTTGTTATCCACATCATGTGCACTCAGTGACTTGTGCAAAGACCAAACCAGGCCGAGCGCTACATGTGGGTTAGAGTGCTGCAGGTCCTAAGGGGCAGCGCATTAGACCACTTTTACTGACTCTTCCAGGTGATGAAATGGACCTTAATGTGTGTGCATATGCGTGTGTATGTGTGTCTATCAAGCATACAGTTCCACAGAGGAGAAAAGAGATTAAGAGAATATTATTAAAAAAAAAAAAACACTTTATAATGCTTTTGCTACAGTGATATACATTCCTTTAGCCTCATTTAAAGGGTCATATTTGAAAAAGTTCTGTTTCCTCCCTCCCTTGTTTTACCACATTTTGTCATTTTGTAGGAGCACTCTGAAAGTGATTTTCAGAGGCAAAATCTCCAGAAAACAGGTGAATTTGGGAAAATAAACCTCAAATACTATGTTGTTGGGGTTCTTAGAGTTAAATAGATAATAACACAATATAATTCTGTATTTACAATAATACCTGAGTAAGAAAGCAAGTAGGTAGTAAAAAAAAAAAACACCTTGAATCCTGACTCTTTGCTGTCCTACTTCAGTCAACAGTTCGGTATACAGATCAAAGTCGATCCCACCTGAGCTCTAATTTTATTACTTTGTTTTTAGTTTCAGTTTTCATAATTTGTTTTTAGTCTCAGCATTTTAAATGATTATTCACAAGGTCACTTTAACTGCTGTTTTTCGTGTACTCTTGCTGCTATTGACTATTTAACTATTTAGCTATTTCAGAATCTGAATCAGAAGTATTTTATTTATCCCAAGAGAAAATTACTGTTGTTACAGAGGCTCAACAAATATTACAAATAAAAAGAATAAACATTAAACAAAGAAAGAAGAAATGGAAAAAAATGTACATAATTCAGTAAAACACTATTGATTAAATAAGGATTAAATACAAGTACACGCATAACAATACAAATAATAATAATAATAATAATACAACTGTACAAATGCATGCAGACATGTAGCATTAATGAAGACAGCTGGTTGGGGACCTGTGAGGTAGCTCTCAGAGTAAAGAATCTCCCCAGAGTGAAGAGCGTCACTCACTTATCCAAGCAGGAGATGAACCTGTGCAGGCAGTGGGACAGTGGATAGTTATGTCATCAACAAACAATGAAAATTATTTTCACCTGTTGTGCCTTGAACCTGAGTAATCGACCATGGTGGAAACCAGGGGGAGACTGTCCATCTGGCATATCGGACATCGTCCCGGTCAGCCGTCGACCCAAAGCGGTCCAGTCGGCTACGTTTTTTTTTTGTTTTTTTGACGAGTTAGTAGAGGCAAACATGGTAACAGGTGGCCAAAAATGGGCAAATAAAGAGGAACCAGGTGGTATAAAATGGCTAAAGGTAGCTTAAATGAGCAAAATGTGGCAAACAATAGTGAAAAAGGGCAAAAATGTAGGGTAAAAGGAAACAAGTGGTATTTATTGGGCAAAAGTTAGCCTATTTGGATTAGGGGGGCCAAAATAAGTTAAAGAAAATACAAAATTTGGATAAAATGGTCAAAAAGAACTCACAAAAATGGACAAAAAATAGAAAAGAACTTTTTGAAATGGGGCAAAAATGGGACAAAGA
The DNA here is from genome assembly GCF_900634775.1 of Gouania willdenowi. Taxonomy (NCBI): domain Eukaryota; kingdom Metazoa; phylum Chordata; class Actinopteri; order Blenniiformes; family Gobiesocidae; genus Gouania; species Gouania willdenowi. Next base: position 61,023,376 of record NC_041049.1, on the reverse strand, counting down.
AAGTGGCAAAATGACGAAAAGGAAATAGGTAAAAAGGGGTTCAAAATTTCCCCCTTTAAAGTTTTCTGGGGGAATAATAATTAAAATGAAGGCATAAAGAGCCACATGTTGAGAATCACTGACTTAATAATGGGTTCTTTGTGGTTTAGGAGTTTGTTTCTGATAATGTAGTGGACTGGTCTTTAAAGAAAATGCCAGAGCTGAATTTTTCTTCCAGTCCCCCCTGGTGGAAACTACTGTAATATTTGCAGATTACTCGCCCCTACTCATATCTCAATTAGCACTCTGCTTTTTACCAACGGTAATTACTCATGGACGCATTAATTGAGGGATTAACCCATATAATACCTGTATGAATTTAAATCCATTGGCCACACAATTGAACAGCTCATGTATTTTGGATTTTAATAGAGACTTGGATTCCAACCCCTGACCTTTCTGGAGGGAGACAACATAGCTAAACTCCATACAACTGTTTTGTTTTTTTTCTGTTGTCAATTAATTTACAGTACGTTGGCAGTAGTGTTAACACCTACCAGCTCACTTAAAAAAAAAACTATTTAAACTAATATATTTGAACTAAATCAAGGCTAAGATGGACTGACCACATTTAGCCCAAAAAAGAACGTCTGAATGACGTTGGGTGTTTGGTGGGATATGATCCACAACAGCATATATTCAAGTGAAATCATAAGAGTGACCCTAATGTGCAGATCTGTGGGTAAAAGATAAAAGTGTAATCATTACTTATTGTAATCTGAGAAATCTTGAGTCCGTGATTCTTCAACAGAAATCGCTACAACCAATGGATCGCCATCTTCCACCTGTGTTACTCTAATGCCAAATGGCACGCCACAGTGTAAGTGTAATGACTGTGGACTCTGAGTTCATCCTGTAGAGCAGAGGATATTAGAGAGGCTCGTAACAAAGGCCGGGCTTTAATTTGACCTCTGCCTGCCCTCCTCTCCACTGAGGAGACTCAGAGAAGCAGGCAGTGGTTGATGAATGACTGCATTTGGTGAGCAGATTGTTACAGTGCAGACTAATCTAAGGGTCAACACAAAGAGCCAACGTGGTAATTGAGCCACTTCACTGCAGCTATTGAGCTTATCACAGCCCTGTTGACCCTGTAGTCCACTCCAGAGTTGGTCATGGCTTTTTACTTTCAGCTCAGAGATGTTCAATTCAACTTTATTAACACATCTTCAGTCCTCTGTGAAATGTTTAGTGGACTTCTTATCATTATAAAAGCTATTGTAAGCATTTAGTAGCCCTGAAATAAAGAAGTTTATGAAAAATAAAGTTGGTGCCATGAAACACACTCACTTAAAGCTGATATCTGGAGTTTCTGAGATATCTGTTTATGTATTATTCGTTTGAAATGCAAAAAAATACTTAACTAGTCTTTTACTATGGTCTACTGCCGGTGGTCGTTCATATACATTCATGTATATAAGTCCCTCCTTTGTCCTATAGACCCCCTATACAAATCGAAACAATCGCAGAGTGCGCCCAGCCAATAGACTTCGACTTCCTGTTTTTGAGACTGTCAATCAAAGTGAATGCAGAACTGTGCACGGAAACAAGGTTGCACGTCACAACAGCAAACAGGTAAATATGATTTTGGCTCTTACTTGACCTGTAGACCTAAATCAATGTGACCCAATGCGACCTTATGTTCCGCGATGCACGTGCAGAAAAGTAGAGGCGTGGCTTCTGGTAGATTGGGAGAGGCAGTGGAAGGAAGCGAGGCTGTTTAAGGTGGGACTTCGAGACGTTTCTCAGAAACTCCGGATATCAGCTTTTAAGCTCTTGGGGACGATAACTAATATTTTTTAAACTGCACTTGTATTTTATTAAAACATTGTTCTCATCCACTACTGATGTCAGTGTGACACCCAAAACACTGACAAAGTGGCATTTCTGCTGTTTTCACCCTTGGGAAGTTGTGCCAAAAACAATGGCAGATGTTGATATTGTCTCTTTCCCAGAAACAACTGAATCCAGCAAAAATCGGAGTGTTATCAAATCACAGGGAAGAGTGAAACAAACGGGAAACAAACCAGAAATTATGCCAAGCGAATCACTGTCTTGTCTGACACAGAAACACAAGAAAAAGGTAAATATGATTTTGGCTTTTACCTGACCTATAGTCCTATATCAATGCAACCCGATGTGACCTCGTTATGTTCCACGATGCTCGTGCAGAAAAGTAGAGGCGTGGCTTCTGGTAGATTGGCAGAGGCAGTTGGAGGAAGTGAAGCTGTTTACCGCGGGACATGGAGACCTTTCTCAGAAACTCTGGATATCAGCTTTAAGTCACTTGACTATTTTTCAACACTCCGTTTGTTATTATTGGAGTCAAATACAAACTTTTGAGCAGCTATTTCTACCTTCAACATTTGTTAGTTAGTAATTCCCTATCGGAGGATTTATGAGAACAACTTTTGGATGCCATACGGGTACAGTTTTAGAAATACGAGTTAAAGCAGCTTTAACTAACTTTTAGGCTAGGCTGTCAATATTGTTTAGTCACTCTAACTCGTGCTTCTACATAAAGTTGTGCCAATAATCAGTATAGCATCCATCCAAATGGATGATTGAGTTAACTATTGATGATTGAGGTCACTGGCCTGAGTTAACTATTGTTATGGAAATCTTCGAGGTGAAGAGGCCTCTTGTGGAAAAGGAAACGTGGCAATCACACAGTAATGGCTCAGATTTCTTATAGGATAGAAAAGGAAAAACTGATCAGAAAGGCTGCTATTGGCTAATCAAATAACGAGGAGAAGGTAGTAAGGTTTTCCGAGTCAGGACACCTGCAAGAACTTTGTTATGAGATTGTCTGACACTGAGAGAGAATCTCTGGGAGAACTTGTCTGAGAGAAACATCACACTTGGGAAACACAGCTTTGAGCATGCAGAGAGGGAGAAATATACTGTACATATACATAAGCATCTATTTTGGCATCTATAAGATTAGAATTATGTGTATGTGCAAGTATGTGCATATAAATCTACCATTACACTATTTTGTTTTTCAGTATCCATTGATGTTTATTTGGATGAAGCAGGTTGTAGGAACAGATGATAGATTGCATTAAAATCAGAAAATCATCTTTTCCAGTATCTATACCTCATTTAAGGATTCCACTTGTGTAATAAAGTATTTTGCTGCTTGAATAATTTGTTAATCAAGTATTTTGGCTGGGGAGTGTAATATTTGCGTGTTTGTCGTGCACTAAATGGATGCGCCCTCTCTGCAGCCATGCTTGGCTCAGCCTCGTTGTTATTCTGCCAAAGCCGAGGCTTCTTTGTGCTGAAGACGAGTCCTCGTCTTACAGGATGGAGTTTAATGGATCCGGTGGCCTTTACATCTGCTTCGCTCCTGAAACGTGAGCTCAGCTGAGACTTGGGCAGAATACCATCCATTTACACATAATGGCCATCGCCTTTGGATGTGTTGAGTTGTGAACAAGCGTGTGCATAAGTGTGTGTGAAAAGCTACAAGGACAAATGCATTCTGCATTTAATGAGTGTGGGCCAAAGGGAACGTGGGTAGTTAAAACTGAGAGTTGGCGAGACTATTTTGTCCCTTGTTACCTGACTCTTCTATTGCACCTTTAAACCACAACATGCCACTAAACTACTCTGATGGTCTCCCAGGGCTCGTGGAGACGCTGTAACCCTGCGCGAAAGGGTTTGATGGCCCGCATTAAATTCTGAGCTTCATCCTGCTTAAATGCTTTTGCACTCTAAATCTTTTCAGCTTTAATGCGGAGAGAAGAGTGGCCGCCTGTGAAACATTTATCCAGGAGATTGTTAGATTATCATTTCAACTGGGCAACTAAGAGATTTGTCTGATGTATGTTGTCCCTTGATAAACTCGCTGCATGGACTTGTGAAACTGTCAGTGACCAAACTTCATGAGAAACATTGATTATGTACTTTTCTTGGTATATGATGGTAGATTCAATTAATCAGGTCAAAAGTGAACATGCTGCATCCCCATCAGTTGTTTTTAGTCTGCGTTTGTCCGTTTTTATCAAAAATTATCTCAAGAAATGTAAGTAGTTTACTAGTGAAATGCCAATGTGGTGTGATCAAGCAGATAATTTACTGCTCCAATACACAATGTCCTGGTTTGATCTTTAATCTGTAAAGAGTTGTAGCAGACTGCAGGGTATTTAATGTTGCTGGCATGTCCCTAGAGGACCTATCATGCCTGCACCATGTGAAATCTCTGAAAAAGGCCCAACATACCCATGCAAATCTAATTTAACTGAATTATAAACCTTTATATACACATGTAAAACTTCTATTTGAGATTAAAATATTTTCTTGTTTTTATTTATTACAGGTGCTACTAGCTTTACAAATAATTTCCCCCTGACTTCAATACCGGTTGGTTCTGACACAACACAGACTATAAAGACGTTAAACCTGCTACAATGCTGGTTATATGATGTTTTTTCATTCGGAATTAGTTATTCCGAATTAGCTATTCCGAATGAAAATATTCGGAATTAAAGCGTTATGCCTTGTGTTTACATGGAAATAGTATTTCAGAATTGAGGTTTACATTATAAACAGGTTTATTCAGCTTTATTCAATTCCGCTTTAGGTCTGGGGATTGGGAAGGGTTCTGATTGGACAGGGGGCGAATGTGACGTAATCACATCTAGCAGGAAAAACCACACAACACCTTTCATTGTCGCCTATAACATAAAAGACCACACGAGAACTGTTTTCACTTTTATTTTGATTGTAGTTTGGAAGCAGCAGCTTAACAATAACATACGGTTTCACTTTGGTCAGCTGAGCAGGAGAAGGAGATAGGAACTAATCACCGGTAAATAAAACAAACTAAAACTCTGCTTTTTTGCTCCCTAGTAAAGAGAGTAGCTCTAACAACCAGTACAGTTATAAACTTGCTGATATTACAACCTGTACATGTAGTATGGGGACGCATTTACTCCATCTCCGGGTTTTAGTATCACCTGTCTGATGAAGTCTGTTCCGTTTCCCAATGTCCACGTGTGTGTAATAAGTCTGTCTGTCCGTGTAAATGTCTGCATGGGTATGCTTTTGTCAATTCACTCTTTTCATTATATCCATATCTTCTGAGGCTCTTATTAAATCAAAAGTCTTGGCTCTAGTCAGGGTGGCCATCTTGGATAATGACATCACCAGTGCGTTATTGCAACTTGCCGAGCAATGCTTAGAATAACCGGAATGAACTTAGAGCAGAATTAAATGTTTACAAGATAGAGGAATTCATTATTTCGGAATTAAAATCGGAATAACCCAGCCACCTTATTTTGATTTAAGTTTAATTAGGCATTACATTTGCATTTGGAATGAAGTGTTTACAATGTCAGTTTAAAGAGGATTTAACTTTTATTCTGATATAAAGAGGAATTAAAGCTTCCATGTAATTGTGGCCAATGAGCCTTAGACAGAAGGAACTTGACCAAAGAGCAATGGAATGAGATGGCTTGGTCTCATGAATTCAAAATGTCTTGACATCTCATGAATCCCTATACCTCTGCAACACGTACAGTGCCATACAATCCCACAATATGAAATGGTTGAGGTTAGGGTTGGGGTTATTGGCCTTAAATTTAAATGAAATTATCTCTGTAATTTCCAACTGTGGCTGTTCTTTGCCCTGGTTTTCTTGGAACACAAATGCAAAATGTTTGCAGCTTGAATTATATTTGCATCGCATATAGGATGCATACGAACAGCATATAAAAGGTTGGTATGATGATTAAACTATAAAAGTTAAGTGGATGTATGATCAAAAATATTGGTAACTGCTGCTATAAGCATTCCTTTACTTTTAGTCTAAGTGCACAGTAGTTGGTTAACTACACTAAGCTCAGATAATGTGATTTTGCCTACTTAAACATCCACTGTCCTCCTCCAAGCCTTCCTCCTGCGCTCTAAAGATGTGATTGTTTTAATGCACGGAAATGTGAATGTTGTAATTACCATTTGCACAAACAAGTCAGCAGCTTCATTGATATTCTGCTGCTGATAAAACAAGAGGCTGGCAGTGAAACAATGGCCCCGATCACAAGGGGCTCCTCCACATCGGAGACATGGGACGGTCCTGCCTTCTTCTGTCAATGCACACCATCAACAAAAGATGGCATGTCAGTCACCGCACACAGGCGGTTTTAATTAATTTTCACATAGCTGTCCAGGGAGTGCTTTTGTGGGGACGTTGACCCCCAAATATGAATGTGCTCCTCAGCCTGGGCTGTCAGAAGGTCAGCAGTGGAAGGCCCTCGATTCTGTATTCAGTCCAGGGCTCAGGAGAGTGTTGTCCAATTGTCTAAACAGGAAGTGTGTGCGCGTGTGCGCGCGCTAAAGGTCTGTGAACAAGTTAAATTGTTGAGCTTTTATAAAAACTAACTAGACATGGCTCACAATACAACATTTCATAATTTAATTTTGTCATTTCTGAACACATACAGTGGCAGTAATATTTTTACGTATAATGCTAAGAAATGTCCTGGTCTTCTCTTCTGTCCACATGTACCGCGTCATGTGACCAGGTACGTCACGCTCTGTGACGTGTATTTGTGGAAAAAGTGTTTCCATGGCGCTTTTGCAACACGTTTCATTATCAAAACGTCTGAAATTTCTCATCATGAAAGCGTCAAAACATTTTAGCGATATTCAAGTGTTTTTTTGAAATTCAGGTGTTTCCATTAGAATCAGAAATCAGAATCAGCTTTATTGGCTATGTATGTTTAACTTCGGTAGACTGTGCCCTCTCTGTACAATGTAAACATTAAATAATAACAATTAACTAAAAATATGAACAAGTCATTTAAAGACTAATTTGTACAAGACTAAATAAGATAATATAATAAGATAATAATACAGTGGTGAGTAGTGTAAAGGGATGATGAAGTAAACATGAGGTAGTTATCTTTTCCAGTGTTTACATTAAAGAGTGTGCATAGATCATAGATCAAATTAAATAATATACGTATTTGTACATATCACAGTGACACTTTAGTTCCAGGGTTATTTCACACCAACAGGTCTGACACTCTTTGACTGTTTAGCGTTGATCAGAGTCACAGCCTGGAGGAAGAAACTATTCTTATGACGGGTGGTTTTGGCGTACAGTGATCTGTAACATCTGTCGGAGGGGAGGAGTTTGAACAGTTTGTGTCCAGGGTGTGAGGGGTCTGCAGTGATGTTACCTGCCTGTTTTCTGACCCTGGACCGGTATAAGTCCTGGATGGGGGGCAGTTCGACACCAGTCCTGATTGTCTGTTGCAGTCTGTCTGTCTAGTTGAGTTGCAGATCCAAACCAGACAGTGATGGAGGTGGAGTTGAACTTCCTCAGCTGACGCAGGAAGTACGTACATCCTCTGCTGTGCCTTCTATCTGATTGTGTCTATGTGGGAGGTCCACTTCAGGTCTCGTGAGACTGTGGATCCCAGGAACCTGAAAGAGTCCACAGTAGACACTGGCCACGGTTACATGATGTTTTTTAATTCTGAATTATTTATTTTTCGAATTAAATTATTCGGCATTAAAGTGTAATGCTTCGTGTGTACGTGGAAATGGTAATTCCCGAACAAGGTTTACATGGAAAACAGGTTTATTCCGCTTTAGTTAATTCCGCTTTAGGTCTGGGGGTTGGGAAGGTTCTGATTGGACAGGGGGAGAACGTGACGTATCACGTCTATCAGGAAAAACACACAACAAAACTTTTATTGTCGGGTGTAACACAGAACACCACACATGAGAACTGTTTTCACCTTTATTTTGATAGTATTATACTGTAGTTTTGAAGCAGCAGCTCAACAATAACACACGGTGTCAGTTTGGACCGTGGAGCGGAAGAGAGATATGAACTAATCACTGGTAAAAAGCCCAGTAAACCTCTGGAAAACAATAATCAGGAATAAATATTTGCTCCGTGGAAAATTCAGTAACTCTAACAACAGGTAAAATAATAAACTTGGTGATATTACAGTCTGTGAATACAGTACGGGGACGCATTTACTCCGCCTCTGAGTCCTAGTGCCAGCCGTCTGGTGAAGCCTGTTCCGTTTACTGTGTTTACCGAGGCCCGTGTGTGTCTGTGTGAAAGTCTTCATGTTTATGCCTCCATCCATCCTCTCTTTTCATTATATCCATGTTAAGGCTCTTAATAAATAGTCTAGGCTAGGGTCCGGGCCGCCACCGCCATCTTGGATTATGTCGTCACCAGCGCATCATCGCCGCAAGTCGCACATGCGCAAAATGATACGAATTAACTTAAAGCCACTTTAACCAAGTGAAGTCTTTACAAGAATTATGAACGGAATAAACCAGCCACCTTATGTGGAATTAACTTTAATTCGGAATTAAATTAGCGTTAGGAATTATGTGTTTACAAGGTCAGGTTAAAGAGGAATTAACTTTTATTCCACTTTAAAGAGGAATTAAAGCTCCCATGTAAACGTGGCCACTGTGCTGTTCAGAATGGTGGGGGGGAGGGGGCGGGGTTCTTCTCCTGAAGTCCACTGTCATCTGCACAGTCTTGAGTGGGTTCAGCTCCAAATGGTTCTTACTGCACCAGAGAGTGAAGTCTGAAGACTTGTCACTATCCTGGATGAGACCGATGGCGGTGGTGTCGTCTGCGAACTTTGAGTTTCACCAGTTTTTATTGCGCTATTTAGATTTTGCACATTTCCAAGAGTAGTGGAAACACAGCTAATGTTAATACAAAAAGGTTGTGTCTTTGGAGCTCTTTAAACAAAATCACTGTGTCTTTTAAACACATGGATGATTGAGAGTCTTTTAAAAGGAGACTTTGAAAGAACCTAAACACCAATCAGTGCCGCCTGTGGATTAGCCGTATCAGAGTTGATCACGATTGCGGATGTCTTGAAGAAGCCATTCAGATTTGGATTAGTTGACAGGGTTGTTCACACCTGCTTTGTCCGTAAATCTAAAGCTCCTTATGTTCCCACATCACACAGTCAGCAGGACGCCGTGATCCGGCCCAGCTTTGGAGGTTGAAAGGAAGCAGGAGTTGTTACTTTGGTTGATTGTTCCGACTGTGTTCAGGAGAGCTTATTTTAATGAGTGTTCTGACCTACACGCTGTCTTTTTGTTACACCTCTTTGGTGTCTGTGAAGGACTGAATTTATCTGATTAACAAATGGCTGCACTGATCGCAGATTAAACTTCACCTTGCCTCCACCCATGAAGATTAAAACATGTGATCCACCTGATCTGCTCACACACATCTGTGATAGAAAAAATGTTGTGTTCCTTAAAACACATATACCTTGTAATTTCCTTTATTTTACAGCATTTTGAGCAACTTAATTCTATTTTATTTCTCTTCCAAAATGATTTTTATAGAAAAGCATGAATGCTTAGTTTTTAAATGTATCATAGCTGAATTATTTTTAGAATAGTTAAATAACTATGAAACATTATTTTAGCATAAATATTATAAACACACACACGTTACATTTTTATTTCTCCAGCCTTTTTAGCAGGCTGTCCAGTGTTCAAGATTGTCAAACATTATTAATATTTCATTTTAATACGTTTTTTAAAATTTATTATTAAAATATTTTCTATAGTATTTTTTTCCTCTTCCTCCTATATCGGCTTTTCATAATTAGATATTTTTATATAATTCTATAATACAGTAAAATAAATCTGATCAAACAAATGTTTATTTATAAATATATACATATACATTTACATGTAAAGGTTTGTTACATGTATGTTTTTTACATGTACACAAAAGTTTGTTGCATATATATATACATATATACATATACATATATATATATATATATATATATATATATATAAAACTTTTTAAAATATTTATCAGATTTATTCATTATAGGATGAAAAGATATTTAGAATAAATAATTTTAAAAACATATTAAAAGGAATTTTAATAATGTTTGACAATCCTTAACACTGGACATGCTGCTCATAAGGCTATAGAAATAAAAATGTAAAAAAGTCTCCTGAACGCTTGTGATATTTATATAAACCCAGACAGTGAAACAACAAATGTATTTTGACACAAAGGCCTGTATGATTTGGCTTTTATTTTGGTGAGTCCGGTCCCAGTTCTGGTTCCTGTCTGTGGTTTGTTCTGGCCTCTTTGGATCTAAATGAAGACCAGTTTGCTCACAATTAATGGAGTTCCCCCTGAGACAGGGAGCCTTAGACTAGTGGAAATAGTGGAGCCTCCTTCAGGCGGCCGACTCGACGTGGTTTTCCTCCCCGTCACTCACGTAATGGCATGAGAGCCTCGCCGGCTATATTCCCCAACGCTGTGTGTACACGTGCACGAGTGTGTGTGTGTGTGTGTGTGTGTGTGTGTGTGTGTGTGTGTGTATTAGAGCCCACTGCCCCGAGCTTGTCTCATTTGGAAGTGCTGTCACTCCCTCCTTCCTGGCATCTATTAACATCCACCATTATCATGCTAATCTACATTGTATGATTACATAAAGTAATTTATGCACAGTTCTACACTGTGGCATCTCCTATTATTAAAGGTGTAAGAGAAGCGTTTCATCCTCGCTTTATTTCCTCTTCTTTCTCAAATCTCTTCCCCTTTCCGTAATTCCTGGCACATGTCACACTTTTCTCCTTCCTTTAACAACAAAAACACTTTCGAACTGGTTTGAAGGCCTCTGCCTACTGAGAAAATAATAGCTAAAATGGCAAACTGAGGCGTGCTGTTCATAAAGTGAGGACAAGTTGAGATCACTTTCCTAACAGTCCTCTTTAGCTCCATATCGGAAATGGTGAGAATGTGTTTTGTGTTAAAAGCAGAGGGCAAGAGATGAGCTCTCTTCCTCATTTATTCACAGCTAGTGGAGTAATTAGGAATGCAGAAGGCTGTTAAATTAAAACTGAATTGCACTTATTAACATTTTAACTACCAACCCCACCCTCTTTAGACACTAAACAAGGACAGTTTCAGCTCTAATATGCCTGGAGAATCCCGCTGAGGGGAGCCTTTATGCTTCTCTAAAACAAAGACGTTCTTTAAAGTAAGGTCTCCCTTTTGTTTAAACAACCAAGCATTTAACATTCAGTGTAATACGCCCAGGCTTCCTTCACGCTGTCAGGAGACACTTCACCAGAGCTTCTCAAACTCTCTGCTTAATGGAACACTATTTGTGGTCAGATTGGATAGCTAATGGTGGTCCCTTTGAGGGTAGCTCTCAAATTAAATAGCATGGATTCACATCTGTCAGACAAAACCAGGAGGCTCTTTGTAATCAATGACCCAAACCAAGAGAGGCTCCACAGGAGGGACCTCCGCTATGATGGAGCCATCGGGGATGCAGGCAGCTCACCTGCACCAGCAGCACAGTACCTGCACCACGCGGGGTTAATGTACATTTATGGAACAGGTCAAACTACTTAAGCCGGGCACTGATTTATAATGCAGGAGTGCAATGTGACTAAACTGTAAAGGGAATTCTTGTTTTTCTGTGCAAACATTGCCGTCGGTGTTGTGTTAAAATGTTGAACCCCATTAATTTTATCACTCCCCCTCTCTTGTTTCTCTACGTCTCTAAATTTTGTTTGGAGGAGAGACTAGCGAGACCGCCCGCTGCTGTGGAGAATTTCCTCTCGTTGTTAATTTTCCCCGCTCCATATGGCGCCACAGACACTTCACCTGCAGGCTGTAGCAGGCTGTAGCAGGCTGTAGCAGGCCGCGCGGCAGCCAGCAGACATCCGCGGGCTCAGGCTGTCATTTATAAAGGCCTGTGTGCATCTGTTTGAGCAGAAGAAAATCCAACAGCTTTCACCTGACAAAACCTGCCTCACTATCACAATGAGGGCTAAAGTGAAGACAAAGACGAGTTCTGCCTGAGACAAGTGTCAGTGGCCACGTTTACATGAGAGCTTTAATTCCCCTTTAATAAACCTTTAATAATAACGAGTCTCTGCCCGGGACAAAAAGAAGCTGGACAAACGGGTGACAGGCGGATGGTGGCTAACCCCGACCACCCCCTCCAGGACACTCTGACAGCACTGCACAGCTCCTTCAGTCAGTAGCAGACTGTTACAGCCGCGCTTTGTGAAGGAGAGATTCCACCGCTCCTTCCTGCCTGCAGCTGTCAGAGTGTATAACCACAACATTGGCAGCCAATCGACTGACAGTGTCTAAGCCCGTGTATATATATCTTCTATTTTTATTATGCTGTTTTTATTATATCTTATCTTGTCTTATCTCTTTAAACTGACCTTGTAAACACTTAATTCCGAATGCAAATGTAATTCCGCATTACACTTAAATCTAAATTAGGTGGCTGGTTGGTTCATATTTTAATTTCGAATTAAATTCATAATTCCTCGATCTTGTCAACATTTAATTCTGCTTTAAGTTAATTTCGGTCATTCTGTGCTCGCTAAGGCCAGTCGCGGTGACAACATAATCCAAGATGGCCTCCCTGACTCGAGTCGAGACTTTTTATTTAGTAAAAGCCTTAAAAAACATGGATATGATGAGAAGAGTGGATGGAGAGAAGCATAAAAATGCAGACATCCACACAGACACATAGACTCATCAAGCACACACGGACATCGGCAAACGGAACAGACTTCATCAGACTGGTGATACTAAAACCTGGAGACGCCGTAAATGCATCCCTGTAATATCACCAAGTTAATCATTGTACCAGTTGTTAGAGCTAATTTCTTTACCAGGAAGCACATTTTTATTCCTAGTTATTGTTTTATGGAGTTTTACATAACAGTGATTAGTTCCTATTTCCTTCTCCTGCTCAGCGGACCACAGTGAAACTGTACGTTATTATCAAGCTACTGCAATCAAGATAAAAGTGAAAACTGTTCTCACGTGGTTTTCTATGTTGTAGCCAACAATACAAGGTTTATTGTGTGTTTTTTCCTGATAGACGTGATTACGTCACGTTCTCCCCCTGTCCAATCAGAACCTTTCCCAACCCCCAGACTTAAAGCGAAATTTAATAAAGTCGAATAAAGCTGTTTTCCATGTAAACCTCAATTCTGAATTACTATTACCATGTAAACACGAAGCAGAACACTTTAATTTAGAATAATTTAATTCGGATTTATTAATTCCTAATTAAAAAACATCATGTAACCATGGCCAGTGAAGTCTAAAGTAAAGGCGAAGACGAGTTCTGCCTGAGATTCGTGCGTGTGTGTGTGTGTGTGTGTGTGTGTGTGTGTGTGTTTTCAGTGGACAACAGTAGAGCTTTGCCTGTGGCAGAGCCATGTGTGAGAGAGAGAGATGGTTTTATCCTGACTTGTCATTGATTAGAGAAAAAGTCTTTAATTCCTCGTCGCCCCATGTTGTGATTCATTTGCATTTTGTGTCAGGAGGTAATGGAGTTTTGCTCTGAAAATCTTAGAGACGTGGTCTAATGTGCATGAAGCCGCCAGCAAAGAGCTTTCTGATTTATTGAGTGGCTTGTGTTTGCTCATTTTTCCCTTTCTTCCTTATCTTCGGGTAGAACGAGCCGCTCCGCATACACAAAGGGATGTGAGGCAGACGCAGTGGAAGGTCCCAATAATTCATTCATTTAAGAACAAAGTTTGCATCCAAAATAAAAGCGCAGCTTTTAGAACAGCAATCTGCGCAATTGATTTGAATTGATTATCGTTTGATTGTGATTGAGACAGGGTTGGGGTCAATTACATTTTTCACTTACAATTCCGTTTTCAGTTGCCCATGTTCAATTACAACTCAATTACAATTACAGTGACCAGCATTTATTCCAATTACAATTAAATCGCATTCTTTATCCTCAGAAATTCAATTACAATTACATTCACAATCACAAAATTTCTATTGCAATTAATGAAACTGAATTAAAGAACATAATAAAAGTTAACATTCCTGTTGTGTTAGCTTTCTGTTAGCATCACTAATGATAACAGGTCCTAAATCACCTGTAAAATACACTAAAAACAAATATCTATCATCTAATTTATTTCCAATCTATTGGTTACCATGCTAGGCTTCCTAATCAATGAAAATATCGGTGCTAATATTTTTGGTGTGGGCCTGATTATACCCCTAGATTAAAATTTTTTTAAATGGTAAAATGTGAGAAGGCTTGATATGAAATGAAACATAATTTAATGGTTGTTAACTACATTTGTGTAGAACTGTACATATAAAACTGTGACATGGTTCCTCAGTTTTGCATTAAATTATAACTGTTTAAATTTTTATACAATTTTCATGGCAATTACATTTACAAAGTAAATTATCTAAACTCAATTAAAATAGAATTTCAATTACGACACCAACAGATTTTTAAAAGTACAATTATAATTACACCATAATTGTAATTATTAATGAATTACACAATTACAATTATAATTGACCCCAACTCTGGATTGAGATTGAGCTTGTAGAGCTCTGATCTCCCATTAATGTCTGAGATAAAATGTGATGTTTTGTGGATTTTTCTGTGAAAATGTATCGATCAAGTTTGTCATCTTCCACAAAAAGCTGTAAAAAAAAATTTTTTTAAAAAAGTGCCTTTGCAGCAGAGGCTGTTTACACTGTATATACCAGGCATGTCCACAATTACTGTATCTTGCATAGAAAGTTAATGTAAAAATAAAACGCTTTACTAACAAAGCAAAGTAATCATGACGAAGCCACATCTGATGATGATGTGTGATATGACACTGGCCTCATCTGTTCACCAAAAACAGACCAAAGTTCTTATTTATTCCACAAGTTATAGAGTTTTTAACTGGGTTCCAGGGAGCCCAACTGGTTGGGTTTGCCTAATTTGTTGCAAATAGAAATTCTATTCAACCAAAATAATCGTAGTTGAAAAAACACCTGTGCTTTTATTTTACTTTACCTCTGGATATACTTGCATAATAAATCTGGGAATGACCTTTTCAGCTCAATCCGAATATGAAAAATAAAAACAAAACAATCTGTGTGTAGTAGATGGTGTGGAACTTCTTTCTGATCTGACCGATATCCAAATCATTTTCAACCAAAAGAAACTGATAAGCACTGAAAACACACATAAGTAATTGGAAACACAAGGGGAGACATCAATTACAATCCACCAGTAAACACACTGTGACAAAGCACTGCTGAAATAGTGCAGAGAAGATAATCAGGGGATGAGAAACGGAATTACTAAGGGTGGAACGATTCATCCATTAGATCGATTAATCGATTTATATTCCTATGAACCAACTACATCAATCTGTGTGCGACCAGTTGGCCTTCCAGATGACATTAATTGATTTAAAATAGTTTTGAAAGGTTTAAGCATGGCAGACTTTATGGATGTGTTTTAAAATATATAGAGAAATGTATCAATAATCCACTTTTGGGTCCAGTGTGTGAAACACTGCTTTTAGCACAGACGGAGATATTCAAAAGGAGCCGCTCACTGTGTCGACCATCAGGCCCTTTTGGCAGTGTTTATTGCAGCAGCAGCAGAGGTGCTAGCGTTAGCTCGTTAGCATTAGCACTGCAGAAGCTGCCTCAGGCTTCACCATCAAGTTAAAACAAAAATAAGCAGGTTTAACCACTGCTCAAATAACCTGAACAGATGTTGGTTGCACTTCATTTTTAATATTAATATTATATTTTTATGTTGAAAAAACAAATCAGAAGAGTCAGGTAAACCTAAGTGTTCTTTATTGGGCCAAAGATATTTGGGTGAAAAGTAGCAAAAAATGGTTTAAGAATTGAAGTGAAGTGTCAAAAGAACTCGCTAAAATGGCCAAAAATGAGGAAAAGGGGATATTTATTGGGAAAAGGGAGCTAAAATCTGAAAAAAGAAAAACAAACATGTAAAAAAAAATTTGAAAAAGGGCAAAAATTGGACAAAGGAATTTGCAAAATGGCTAAAGAAAAAGGTAAAAAGGGATTAAAAAGTTTCTATGTAGGGGTGTGGCAGAAATTTTAAAGTGCTGCGACGTAGCTGAGCATTTTCAAGGATTATATCACAAACTTTCCTTCAATGTTCTGTGCAAATATAATGCCTATGGTTTCCTTTTACCAATAGGTGGCTAATCACTGCACTCCATAGCCACGTGTGCACGAGAGCCAATCGCCGGAGATCCCACCTCCACGCCCCACCCATTTTGGAACATACAGTGATGATGGAGGTGGGCTCTCCAGTGATTGGATTAGAACACTGGCACATAGGGATGACATCATCACTGCGGAAGTAGGACTGATGACATCATCAGTGTATGTTCTAAAATGGATCGGGGGGGTGAAGGTGGGCTCTCCAGTGATTGGCTCTGGTGCGCACGTAGCTACGGAGTGCAGTGATTAGCCAGGTAGGACCAATGTTCCAATGGTCTTTAATGTTCTAACTGATGACATCATCACTGTATGTTGGCGGCGCTAATAAAAAATTTACAAATTCCGTTACAAGTCCTACCTCTACAGTGATGATGTCATCAGTCCTATCTCTACAGTGATGATGTCATCAGTCCTACCTCTACAGTGATGATGTCATCAATCCTATCTCTACAATGATGATGTCATCAGTCCTACCTCTACAGTGATGATGTCATCAGTCCAATCTCTACAGTGATGATGTCAGAAATCTACAGAATTTCGTAGCTGTACGTGAATCTAATTGCATTAGGCCCCCTATTGAGTCATTTTGCCATTCACATGTGCAATTCCCCCAAATTATTAAATATTTTGTCAGTCCTAATATGGGTTCAAATTTTCATGAGTTTAGGCCCTCAAAAAACTTTTTTGTAAGAAAAATAACTAAAATTATATGCCTTACAATAGGGTCCTATGCACTGTTGTTGCTCAGGCCCTAATTAAGACATAAAGAGCCACATGTTGAGTATCACTGACTTAATAACAGCTTTATCATGGTTTTAGTGAATTAATTTAATAAACTAAATTTGGAGTCGATGGTTGCCTCACTTTAAAATCGCTGTTTTACCCCTGCACATGTTGGCAACTGAATTTTTATGCATTTGCATAAGATTTTAGCAGGCAATTATGGTATTTTTCTCTGTCAACCTTTCAAACCGTAACATTAGACACAGGGGAGCATCAGGACTGAAGCATATGGATGACATAAAGAAGGTGGTGAATAATTGTCAGTTATAGCCACTTGTTTAATGAGACCTCAAACCTGTGACGATCTGCTCGGGTTTCTCGTTTCCTTTCAAAACAATAAGCGACATTTTTAAGGCACACACTTCAATCCATGAAACATTACAGTTTATATCTAAAATGACAAGTCTTTAATCCCTTTTATACATACTAACGCCTTTTTCTTTACACCGAAGTGTTGTATCAACATGCAATCATGTTAATACATCTTACCTAGTGTGAGTCATGGCTCATTCAACTGATAAATATGTAAATTAAAATGTTTTATGGTGGATAGCCGACGTTAATCTCATTTGGATGTCTTAAACCAAATGAAATGAGAGCGTAGCTTTGGAGCGGGAATCGTGAATTCATCTCTGAATTAAAAAGGAAATGAGCACAGGGACACAACTTGCCTTTTTTATTATTGCAACTGTTAATGAAAAATGTTATTGACTTGAACAAATGGAGAATACACCTGGAAATGTATATTAAAACCCCTTTTCCAATTTCTCTCTCTATGCAGGTTGCAATTATAGTTATTTCAGCAATAGTGGGGGAATTAATTTTGCGTGCAGACTGATAATGTTGGCGGCGTAAGAAGAATGGATATTGTGTTGGATAGGGGGTCTCCAGGTATTTACTAAGAGTGGAGAGAGCAAAGCTTTATTTAATTGAAAGAATGAATCAATAACAAATGTAGCACTTTATCAGAGGAGGCCTTGCAAAATAGAGCAAGAAATGGACAATCTAAGGATCTGATTGAATGAGCTCATTGTGGGTGGACTAGCATCAAGATTTAAAAATCTCTACGGCCAAGAAGAAATACATGATTTTTTTTTTTTTTTTAAATTCATCTTTGTTTGTCATTTTAAACCCCAGTTATTATATTAAACCTGTCCTTCCAGTGTTCAAGGAAAGTATGTTCTCTCTCAGATTTAAAAGTTTTCTTCTTCATCCAAAGTAATGTAAACTCTACGTTCTACAAAAGATGTCCCCTGTAATACGCTCCATACAAGCAAAACTCAACAGAATCAGGCAGGAAACAAAGCCAAATGATTTAATAGTGATGATGTCATGGTGCATTTTCAGCAGGAAAAACACAAAATATGCAGTATTTCCAAATAGTATCCAAATAACCAGGTGACTGACAATCGACTGTGAGGCTGGTGTGAGGAACAATAGAGGTTAGAATTTCTACTATTTGACACTTTTGCAAAAACAATTACACAGCTTG
Source organism: Gouania willdenowi (assembly GCF_900634775.1). Taxonomy (NCBI): domain Eukaryota; kingdom Metazoa; phylum Chordata; class Actinopteri; order Blenniiformes; family Gobiesocidae; genus Gouania; species Gouania willdenowi. Next base: position 61,005,020 of record NC_041049.1, on the reverse strand, counting down.
TTTGAGGGCAGTAAATATATTTATTGTACACGTTATAATACTGCTAGCCACTAACGGCAGCCGTCAATACAGACGAGGAGCACCAGTAGATTCATTACACCACCTCTGGTTCCTTTGATCACAAATCATGTGTTTTACGTAACATCCATTTGTTAATTTATTTATGTATTAATAATGTTTCAATTCACCAGTTCATCAGTAATGTGACTTATGCGTTGCTCCTTTTTTTGTCCAGGAGTAAAAGTCCGCCCCCGTCTATGGGTCCCCTCTGTGTGGTGAGATCAAAACATGACCCACTGAGCAAACCGACGGAGAAACGACGTTGAAATGACGCGATGGCCTAACGTTGAGGAAACGTCTCTGGAGGGTGCAGTTTGAAAGTTTATACAACTTTTTCGGACATCATCTGAACATCCGAAAACGATGTCTTCTCGACGTCCCAAGAAGACTCCATGAGAAAGATGACCCAGGTTGGATTTGAACCCCTGACCGATGCTTCCTTCCCCGTTGCACTACCGTAGCAACAAAAACAAGCATATGCTCAATTCACATAGGAACAATTTGGTTTATTGACATCGTAGAATAAAACCAAATCTGAATCATTTTACCCATATCATTTTTCAAAGGTACATTGTCAATTATTTGAAACGTTTACCAAATGAATTGTCTGAAATACTATGACAAACTACAGCATTAAAATACATTTCAATAACTGTTTGGCACTGTAATGAGCGTACAATATCATTAATTTTTGAAGTATTGTAATGTGTATAAGTAATTTTGACGTTGTCCACTCAATGTCGTTTCAATGTTCACTTCCTCGACATTTACATTGTTTCCTAAAAAGATCGAGGAGCATAATATATATGAATGTCACCTGGATATAAACTTAGTGACTGTGAATAATACTGAATAATGATTTGTAATCAACAGAAGCACAAACACACGCACGCTACGTGTGTGCGTTTGAAAAGCTGTTTAAATTTCATATGAGAAGTGAGCAGAAATCCCTTCAAACATTTTACACCATATCAAGGTCCAGACGAGATGCCAACTTATTTCAGACGTCGTATAGACGTGCAGATGTGCTCCAGACCAACCGACGCAATATGAACGTGATCTGGAGGTCCGTGGACGTCGAATGTTTGGTGAGGAAGCTCTCGTCCTTGTTTCCCTCAAATATCCAAATATCACACAAACTGAAGATTTGAAAACAAAAATCCCTGCTTGTTTGTTTTGGTTTTAAGCCGGCAAAAGAAAATACCCACACTGTTTATTTGTTATTTTGATTTGGTTTTAAAGCGGAATAACCAACAAACGAATGGTACACGGACTCTCTGCATGCTGCTGTGCATTCCTCATTTCTTGTTGAAAAGTAGATCTATTGGCTGGAGATGTAAGAAGAGGCGACAGCACTTTTTCCCAACCTGCACATTAGTGGAAAACCTGTGAAATGAACATTGTGTCCACATGTAAAGGCAGACTATTTAACATTTGTGTATTTTCATTATGCTAATGGTGTTAGCACATGTCTACAGATTGCCACCAGTGGTGCAGTAATTTTGTCCGAGTGGGTCATTTTGATTATGACACGCTAATTACATATTGCCTCTCCTCTTTGTGTATTCTTACCTCTGCAAACCCTACAGTCTTTAATGTGAGCTTTTATGAGTCGGAGGAAAAGGAAATGGCAGGGAAAGATGTTGGCCGGCGTTCCTGACGGCTATGTTGTACACATGCTTCACTGCCTCCCTTTAAACTTCCTAAATTGTGTTTCACAATAAATAGATGCCCAAGCTTTTAACTGCCAGTATTAGATTAGATACCATTAGATGTAATAGAAAATTCTCCCCCTGTAATATTTTCATAAGAGTTTGAGGCATTTGATTAATCTGACAACATTTTATTGCATTAATGATTTTTCCTCCACGCTCTGCTGTAAAAACATTGTATACAGGCTAATGCTGTTTCCTCGTCCTCTCTCTCTCTCTCTCTCTCCTCTCTGCTCGCTCTCATTCATCCTCAGCCGTTATTGCGATGCATTGTTGATGAGGTGAGTCGGCTTCTTATGTGCTTTCACTCCTAAAGTCATTCCTAATGGAGTGGAAACCTTATATTTTGTTTCCTAATGAAGCACAGGAGTGGCAGGCGGCTCCGCTCGGGCTGTCCTGAGGCTGCCTGCAGGTTGCACCTCCAAGGGAGGCAGCAAAGGATGCTGGGACGGCGTGGATGACACTCTGTCTGTGGACCTATAAGTGATTATAATGGCATATATTTTTATTCATTCCCAGTTTTTGTCTTTTGATTAAAAAAAAACACACAAAAAATGTGTTTTTTTTCCTCGTCATCAAAAATAGGCTATGTTTAAAATTTAGTCTATTTTTAGTTACCGGTAAGTGAGTTGTACATTTTATTTTGAAAGGGATATAATGTTTATTTATTTTTTTTAAGTTGATTAACTTAAAAGTAAATTTTTTCCAGAACCTAAAGGGTTGGATAACTGGCTACTTGTACTTTTTGATAACAGTCAAATTCAAGTGCTATATGAATTAGGTTTATTATTTTTTTAAATCCCTATTTAAAACGAGAAATAACAGGACTTTGTCATTTTTAGTACGCAATTACTTAATACTATTAAGTTGTACTTTAGTTGTGTTTTTAAGTTATGCTTATTTATAAACAAATTTAGTTCCATTTACTCAGACATTGTTAGTTAAAATAACTCAAAAAGAAAGAAATGACCTAATAAACATTAACGTTTCTCTTGTATTAGCTTTCTGTTAGCATCCTTTAAGATAACGAGTCTTAAATCAGCTGTAAAATACACTAAAAACTAATATATATGTAATTTCTTTCCTATATATTCATGACCTTGTTAGGCTTCCTAATACTGAAAATATTAGTATTAATATTTTTGGTGTCTGAGCCTTTTATGTGTCAGTATACCCCTCTATTTCAGTTTTTTTTAATGGTAAAATGTGTGAAAGCTTGATATGAAACATATTTTAATAATTGTTAACTACATATGCCTAGAACTGTACACAGAACTGTAACATGGTTCCCCAGTTTTGCGTTAAATTATAATGGACAATTTTTATAGAATTATCTCTGTCTGTCAGTGATGATGATGTCATCACTGTAGAGAGTGATGATGTCAGAATTTTGCAGAAATTCCACAGTGATGATGTCATCAGTGCCAGCTGGGAGCAAATACATTTTTACAATGTCCAATTCCCCCAAAATATCAATTTTTTTGCCACTCCTGATATGTGTTCAAATTTTCATGTATTCTTGAACGTGTTTAAGCCCTCAAAATTGCGATCATTTGGCAGTAAATAAAATGATAATAATAATTATCTAATTGTCTAGCAGGCCTGAGGTGCATACAATTTTTGATGAGACTTTGGTCATGCTGAGGGGGTCAAATAGTGTGGAATAATAATAATAATAATAATAATAATAATAATAATAATAATAATAATAATAATAATAATAATAATAATAATCGAACCCTAATAATAAAAACGAGGTGCATTACAATAGGGTCCTGCGCACTGTTGTGCTCTTGCCCTAATAATAATAAAAAAAAGTTACATACAATACGGTCTTACGCATTGTTGTGCTCTGGCCCTAATTATGCCATAATTGTAATTAATTATCAATTACACGATTTCAATTATAATTGACCCCAACCCTGAACTGGTGTCTAATTTAATCTTTTCACATTTTCACATCAGTAATTGAGCCGACCATTACTTACTGATCCATGTTCTGTTTAACCAGAGCTGAACTGAAGAAAGTTTAAAATGGTGTGTGTGTGTGTGTGTGTGTGTGTGTGTGTGTGTCTCAGCATAGGATCAGATCTAATCTAAGCCCAGGCTTCCGATCAAGGTCACTTCTATAACAGTTATGTAGGTCGCGGCTCATTCTGCTACTTTCAGGCAAACTTCCTTCGCTGCTTCCTACCACGGCTTATAATTAAACACACACAATTATCCAGAATTTAATGGGATTCCAGAGCCACTCTTTTATTTAAGAGGTAATGAATAATATTTTAATTGCATATGTAACTGTGAGATCCAAATGTGCTTCTCTCATCATGTGTAATTACTACAGCACACAGAATGCAAACAATACCTGAGGAGTGTCTCATTCCCTGTGTTTTACAGCCGCTGTGTAGCCACTGTGCATGTGCAGGGGGAAAAAAGCACAAGCCCCCTCTTGAAACATATGGACGGCCTCCTTTTGTTTATTGATGTCTGTAATTAATGACATAATGCGTGGCAGGGAAGCAGTTTGACCTCTGAACTAATCATTATTCAGAGTGCAGCAGCATCAATCAAACTGCTCATCTCAGATCTGTTTCAGCACAAGCCCTCAGGGGCCTATACGGAGCCCCCATTGGATCCTCATCTGTGGTCAGCTGACCATAGCATCAAAACCATGCAACCGGGAGAGGGCAAAAGAAAAAAAGAATTAAATATATAGACCGTCTCCAGATTGGCGCCAACCGCAATGTGTGTAACATATACAATAATGCAAAAAGGATTAGTAACATAATGGATCATGTTGACTACAAACATTTTGCATCGACGCGTCACTCTGCCCTGATTTCTTCTTACATTTTTTCAGACCGTGTCATTCAAAATCCTCATTTTTAGATTAGTGTTGTAAATTGACCGCTTTCTGCTTCATTAGTTTGCTGCAGTACCATACATGAACTGCTGGGAGCAGTGTCCCATCACTATTTACATTGTGAAGAAGAATTGCACAACAGAAGAAGAACCAACCTAAAATCTCAAAAGTTTGGGACCATTTCACTGAAGACTTATACTACACACCTGTGGTAGAACTAACATCTGTGACATGAAACTACAGTAATATGTTAATCAAAGCAGCAGAAAACTATATATATATATATACATCTCAATAACATTTAAACATTGTTAAATGGCTCGAGCGCAAATTTTTAAAAGTGAAAACAAATGAATTCATATGTATTTTGTACAGTCATTGTGTTTTAATGCACTTATGTTAAATGTTTGTTTATTATGTACATTATATTAAGAATTGTTTTTTTCATATTAATTTGGGAAAACCCCTAGGGGTCAATTATAATTGTAATTGCGTAAATGATCATTAATTGCAACTATGGTGTAATTATAATTGTAATTGTAATTTAGAGAATCTGTTCCTGTTGTAATTGTAATTAAATTGTAATTGAGTTTAGATTATTGACTTTGTAATTGCAATTGTCATGAAAATTCTATAAAAAGTAATTGCGAATTTAATCGTAATTGACTTTCTGAGGATAGAAAATAACTAATTGAACTGTTATTGGGAAAAAATGCTTGTAATTGGAATTGTAATTGGAATGTAATTGAACACGGGTGATTGAAAGCTTCATTATAACTGAAATATGTGATTGACCCCGGATCCCCCTGACAGACCCCTGCAAACTCTGCATATGATCAAAACATATAGCAATGATATGTCTGTGGGATGGATGGATGGATGGATGGATGGATGGATGGATGGATGGATGGATGGATGGATGGATGGATGGATGGATCTTTTCTCTCTTTATCCTGGTGGTATTTACTGGTGTTGGAGGCGATGGAGTCTTTGGTAATGACGTGCGGGTACTTCCTAATGGCTCCATGAATGTTTTTCTGTTGGATGGAGAGATGCATGTCCAGATTATTTGTGTGATGTGAAAACAGACGACGTACATCAACACCCAGCCTGAGGTCCATAGACGTGTTGATGCCCCCACTCTGCCAAACATTCCAGACTCTTCCTCCTTGGGACAAGCGTATTAGAACGAGTCGGTTCATTGTTAATTCAAATGGTTTAATGCGTCTCTCTGAGGTAACATAGAAGAAGAGAGATGCCAACGGGTGTTTCTTTAATATCAGATGAAATTGAATCCTGTTTCCTGACTTTTTTTTTTTTTTTGCTGCTCCTCGAGCTATTAATGGAAATCCGTAACGGGATTGTTTCAGACTTCCTGTTTTTTAATCTCTCCATGGCTCCCAGATGTTAGGTCTCTGTCTCGTTGCTGATCTCCACCTGATCTATGGTGTTTTCTTCATTGTGCCTCCGGTCCACTGTGGCTCTGTGTTAATGTTATTGGGTCAGGTGAATCTGTCAAGGACGGAGAGTTTGGCTACACACACACACACACACACACCAGGAGGATAATTACAGGGTGATTGGTGTCCTCACGCTCTCTGCTCTCACTGTCTTTCCCTTTCTCCATTTTTGACACTCACACACAAATACACACAGTTTTTCTTGAAGACAAACTTAAGCTGCTTTGACCTTTGATCAATGAGCCCCAGTGTGAAGCAGCTGTGTTTGGGACAAATAGAAATGTTTCTGGGCTAACGTACACCTATGCTGTAAACACACACGGAAAAGAGGAAGCAACCTATCCACAGGTGACAAGACATCATGATGAGTGAAGATAAATTATCAATAAATACGTCATATTCAATTCTAAGATGAGATAAGATTGAATAAAGTGTGAGATGCAAGGTTTTTTTTTTTTTTTTTTTTTAAAGAAATGATCAAATATTTTAGATAAGATTGCTAGAGATTATATTAAATGAGGTTGGATGTGACAAAGAGATGAAATGTGATGTGACATAGAAAGATTAAGCAAGATTGAATGAAATTGGATGAGATGAGATAAATCTAGAGGAAATCAGATTAAAAAATGATATTGGACAAGATGACATGAGGTCAGAAAAAATTTGACGAGATTAGTTAAACAACATGTATCTGATGAGATGGGCAAGATGAAATTAGACTGAATTACACAAGTTGGTATGAGATGTGGTTAGATTGAATTAGTTGAAATGAGACAAAACAAGATGAGATCAGATACAATGAGGTTGGATGAGATGAGATGTCATATGTGTGTGTAAACATATATGACAATAAATAAAGGCCAAAGATGAGAAGTCATGTGATGCAAAATGACCAAACGAGATGAAATCAAAATAAAAAACTGGATGAGATGAGATGTTTATAATTAGATTACATGAGGTTGAAATAGATAATATGAAAGTAGATAGAGTATGTGACGTTGCGTGGCATAAAAGGCTAAGAGTTGATAAGATCAGATGAGACGAGTTGAGCTGCACATTAATTGATATGAAATCTGATTGAAAATGGGAATTGAAACAACTTTTTAACAGTCTGAAAATATCCTGTCAACAATCTTTGGACAATCTGACCCATTATAGAATAAATAATGTGAGGATTACACTGCTGCTATGGACAGGTTGTAACAAACTCATTTTTTAAGGTTTCAGAATGTCAAAGTGATCATTACTAATCCACTAAGAGGATTTGAACTGATATTATCTGTAGAGAAATCTATCTAACATTAAGATCTTGTAAAATGCTGAATCTCAGCACTTTAGGGAAGTTTGCAACCTTGAAAACATAACTTCGATTTTTGGGCTTTTATTTGCTGTCAGACATGGTGCTGACAAGTGTGTCACACAGCGTTTCCCCAGCGAGCAATCTTGATGGAAATCTCTGGTTCTCTGTACACACGTACGCACACTTTGCACTTCCTGACTTTGAAAGCTGTCAGAGGACCAACAGACTAAGGCTCTGGACATTTGGCCCACAGAGTATCTCACCTCCCCCTGTAATGCAGGACAACAGCCAGATTTAGGCCAGCACCGGCATTTACCACTTCCACACAGTGCTCTGCTCAGCAGAGGTGATAATTAACAAAGTACAAATACTTTGTTACTGTACTTAAATTGTTTTTTTTTTTTTTGGTATCTGTACTTTACTTGAGTATTTCTTTTTTTGGTGACTTTTTACCTTAACTCCTTAATTTTTAGGCCGGGCTACCGTACTCAAAACACCACTCACTTTGTTGTTGTTGTTGTTGTTGTTGTTCTTCTTCTTCTTCTTCTTTCTTCTTCTTCTTCTTCTTCTTCTTCTTCTTCTTCTTCTTCTTCTTCTTCTTCTTCTTCTCTTCTTCTTCTTCTTCTTCTTCTTCTTCTTCTTCTTCTTCTTCTTCTTCTTCTTCTTCTTCTTCTTCTTCTTTCTTCTTCTTCTTCTTCTTCTTCTTCTTCTTTTGTACACTAGTTAAAATTGTTACTCCTCTGTTATTCGTGAGCGGATCAGGCTGAAATTTGGTAGCTATAATCGATGGATGTGTACGCATCGATGCTCAAAACCTGATTTTCAATTAGGGGCCCCAAAAGAAAAAAATAACGAAAGTCGATTTCTCATTTATTTGCAAGTCAAATATTACGACGGTTGGTGGTACCAAATCATTGGCACATACCAATACATAAATGGGGCCCATTACCCCGTACGTGTCACGGGGGCACCAGGGGGACCCCGGGGTACCCATTTTTCAAATGACTGCGCCTCCGTTAGTTATCGTTAGATCGGAATGCAGTTTGGAATGAATATGATGAGATGCTCGGAGACCTTTTTTTAAAATGGGGCCCGGGGGCCCACCCCAGATTTCCGGTAATTTCCACATTTATGGGAACATAGTTGTATGATATATTGTTTCAAAGGTAATTCAATGTAAATTACAATTATGCCTCACACAATTTGATTTTTTCGGCAATTTTTGTGGAAGTCGTTTTCTCATTTATTTGTGAGTCAAATATTGCGACAGTTGGTGGTACCGAATCATTGACACATACCAATATATGAATGCAGCCCATTACTCCGTATGTGCCACAGGGGCGCAAATGACTACTCCTCCATTAATGCTCTTTGAAATGGGTTGTAATTTGACATGGATATTCTTTGAGCGGCTGTCAATAGCCTCTCGGACACCTTTTTGTAAGAGGGGGGATGGGGGGCTCACCCCCTTTTATGGTAATTTCTAAATTTATCGGAACATAAAACAGTCGTGTGATATATCGTTTCAAAGGCAATTCAACGTATATTACCATTTCACATCACACAATTTGATTTGTTTTACTCGGTGGAACCCAGTCATTTGACAGAATTCTCGGGAACGTGGCATGCGCTATTCGGCTCGGATATGTTCCGTGGGCCCGGCTGTAGTTCATCAAAACTTGTTTAAAAAAATATCTGTACTTTCTACTTTTTTACTTCTTACATTTTACTTGTAAGACCTTTGAAGATGACGTCACAACGTTTTTCTGTTAGGCAGGTTCCTTAGTTTTACAGTTAACATTTTCAAGTTTAAAAATGTTCAACTCAAAGCTGCTTTGCATGGGTTTTATTGAACATTTGCACTTTTTCTTGACACATTTTATTTACAAATTGTATTTATCTTTAGTGCTAAATTCTGCTGGTGTTCAAATGTAACAGATTTAACTTGTTTCCATGTACCAGTTTTCTGAAAATTCTTAAAAACATAAAATATATGGAATTTGCTGGTTTAAAAACCTTGTCTTATCATTAAAGGAACATTTGTTTTGCTTTTTACTTTTTTACTTAAGTACATTTAGTAGCATTTACTTTTTTACTTTTACTCAAGTAAGGGAGCAACTTCAATACTTTTATATTTACCAGTCATTTTTTATTCAAGTGTCTCTACTTTTACTTGAGTACTGGAGACTGGTACTTTTGCCACCTCTGCTGCTCGGTGTGTGTGTGTGTGTGTGTGTGTGTGTGTGTGTGTGTGTGTGTGTGTGTGTGTGTGTGTGTGTGTGTGTGTGTGTGTGTGTGTGTGTGTGTGTGTGTGTGTGTGTGTGTGTGAGTGTGCGGTTGAGTCCATAGAGTTGTCCGACCCTTCCCCCTTCACACATATCATCCACCCAGAGCCATTCTATCTGTATGGAAATGTAGGCTCCACAGCTGGAATCCCACAAAGCACTGTCATCTACTAATAGTTATTATCGCTTTGGCCTGCTCGCTCAAAAAAAAAAAAAAAAAAAAAAAAAGCAACCCTGCAATACAAGCACATTGCATCTTTATGGTAATGCCCAACAATACAGCCCCAAGCTATGGAGCAGAGACCTTTGTTATCATTACGATAATTTCCATTCTCACTTGACTCCTCATTACACTATTGAAAGTGTTCAGGGTAGGATTCAAACAAATTTGTGCATTTTGCTTTATTACACTGTAGATTCCAGTGAAAGTATGCAAAACTTTAAATTCATAAATATTTAATCACTCTGTTTGGCTACAATTAAACCAGTAAAGCTTAAATTATAAAGGCTTTAGGTTTTTCTTTTTTTTCTTTACTTTGGTGGGAAACTGTTTGAACTCACTTTTTAATAGAACACTTGTTTTTTTTTTTAGTAATTGCAGTTTTAAATATGCTAGTGAGATATACATGTGTGTAGAATAATAAATGATAAAAGTGAAGTTATATTTTAAAAGATCTTGTGAAACAGCAAAGGTTTTCTGTTCCTTTAAAATGATGGAAGATTATAGATCATTTCAATACTTTTATAGAACACTGTGGTGAAATTTCAATGAAATGAAAAATTTGACACAAACCTCTCCCTGTAAAAAACAAAATTGATCAACCGTGGGTCTTGGGTTGGCAAAGTTACTGTATCTCTCTGAGAGAAAAAAGAGTGGTTCAATTTCTTAATTATTAAAAAAAATGTTTTTGTTTTTGTTTTTTTTTTACTTCAAATCTCATTTTACAATCATAGTTTCATCATGCAGGATGGAAAATGAGGTACATCCTGGACAGGGCAGCAGTCCATCACAGGGCTAAGAAAACCATCACATACATTTTTATGTGCAAAATTCACTATTTTAAATTTCTATACCTCAAATGATTAATGTCATTATATGAAGTTTCATTCAACTGTAAACATTTGGATCCTCCTATAGTCCCTCATCCAAGTCTGTCAAAATACAATCATAAAGTGTGTACATGAGGTTATGGATCATATTGGAATGTGGAAAGTAGTGAATTTTAAATGCAAGCACGATAAAAAAAAAATATATATATATATTTATATATATGTATATATTTTTACTACAAGAGGTTTAGTTGGTCTTTCGTCTTTAAGCCCCCTTTACCAGTGAGTGGTTGATGCTTTGTTCACTTACAGTAAGTCAGGAATTAAACATGTACTTTAGCCACTAGAGCCAGTGTCATGTACTGAGTTTACATTGTACTGAGATTGTATATGCGCATGCGCACACATGCGCATTACCGGAAAATGAATTTTTGCAAAAAAAATAATTCATTTTTGTTTATTTTTGTTTTCAAAGTGAACGGAAACGTGTTTTGTTTATTGGATTAGGTTAGGGTTAGGGTTATAATCTCACTACAGAGGTAAACTCAGTACGTGACACCAGAGCCACCATTTTGTCGGGTCACAGGTTTTGACACAACACCTGTGTACGACTTGGGGCATAATGTACGTTTAGGACATCCTCAGGTCCTGGTTAGGGATCAGGTATCAGGAAAACCTAACATTTATCAAACCAAACAAACTAATCTGTCAAACCAAATGCCATCAGATGAAATGGCCTCAGGCTTCAAAATAAAAGGCCGTAAAACACAACATGGCGTTTTATTTTGAAGGATCTGGAAGTACACATAACAAAGTGTGTTGAAAAGCTGTTCTTTCCTTTACGTTAAGATACATCAACGTCTTGTTTTATTAATAAATACATTGTTAAATGAAACGCTGATATATCCTAACCTTTGAAACAACTTACTCTTGTATTCGAAGCAGCACATATTGATGACGTAACGTGTGTTTATGATTTCATCACAATACGTCACGTCATGTTTTACGCCCTTAGGCTGTTGAGTCTGATGACTTTTATTTTGAAACTTGAGGCCGTGTCATTTGACGGCGTTTGGTTTGCCAAATGAGTTTGTTTGGTCTGATACATGACAGGTTTTCCGGATATCTGATACCTCACTGTGACACCTGAGGATGTCCTAAAATGTGCACCGTAATAATGGTCGCCACCGTCTCTCAAACAGGTTCTGGTTTTCCTCCTCCGCTGACTACACCTCTAAATACATGATTTTCTGATCAAGCTTGCAATTCAAATTCACTATAGGAACCCGTTAAACAAATGTTTATTGATTATTGTGATGGTAGTTCATTACACAATATTCATCTTTACAAAATTGTTTGCTTGAATTTTGACAGGTGTTCAATGGATTATTGTTCATGGATTATTTTTCTGTGTAATACTATAATTATATATCTTTATACTCAATAATCCTGTTCATAAAATACTGTATATCTTCAGTCAGGCCAACTTTTTCAAAGCCATTTTCAAGACAAGGACAAATTGTTTCAGAACATCTGATTTCAACTTAATCTTAATCTAAAAACAACACAGGCATGTACGTAAGTGATGAGACAAATCAGATATAAATAACTGGGACACTCAGATTAACACTAAAAAAGACAGTTTGAGAACAAAATGCACAAAACCTGTCGTTAACAAATAAGAATAATTCTTTTTTAAATACTAAACTTAATTAAACAACTCATATACGTATACCTAATAATCAAATAAGCAGACACAAAATGACCCCTAAATGATAAAAATAATAATCAATCAATCAATAATCTTGTACAGAATTTGCATAATTGCTTTAAATCAGCAGGGAATGTCATTTTTAACCAACTACAGTAACTGATCATTGATTTCTCAATATAAAATATCTTCTAATTTAAGATATAAACTTGTGAATCTATGCTTTGACCCAAATACTGTAATTTGTGTCTTTATCTCTTGATGAGCTCATGTCTTTGACCCTGACAATCACAAATATCTTACGAATCATAACTAAAGACGACACATGTGCAGCATGTGTCAGCCACAAGGAGGAGAATCCAGATTCCAACATGGAATAAAAACACTGGAAAAAACCTACGTTGGGGACGCCAGGAGTGAGCCAACCCTGAGGCCCACATCTGTATTAGATGAGTGTGTGTTTTCATATTGATTTGATATGACCTGCTAAATCATTTCTGTTCATCTGTAATAAATGTATTGATTGATTCAGCAAAAACCTGACTATGTCTCTCTGTGTGCAATCTCAGGTACTGAACACGAGAGCATCTCATAACTCCAACACAAGTTTGACTGGGTTTAAAATGTCATGTAGCATTTTTCTCACTGTGTTAAAGCTGCAAAACTGAACCGAAAACAGTGCTGAAGAAATTGCACTGATGATCACAATGAGGTTTTTTTTTAAATAGGTGTTTTGAACATACCAAAGATTTCCCAGTGATTGTTTTTGCACAACAGAGGAACAGGGAATTTAGCACAAGCTGCAGGTTATCTCCATATAACAATCAGGGCTGTGGAAGACATGGCGTCCTGCGTCCTTGCACCTCTCCATGAATGCCCACACAAGGCCTGAGGACGGCACAAAAAGAAAGTAATTGCACGGTGATTGGCACAGCTTGTCCCAGGTTGCCTGTGTCCCACACTCAAAGGCTTTCCTGGGAGAACCCTCATTGTTCCACAGCCTTTTAGCACCTTTGTTCCTGCATCCCCCGAGGACCTCACAGCTCACCATTGGCAGATGAGTCCCTGTCTGTGACAAAAGGGTCCCTGCGCTCAGCCTCATTTGATGCTGTGATGAACCCCCTCACACACACACACACACACATACACACACACACACAAACATGCTCAGGGTGCCTCCTGTGAGGAAAGATGCTCCGTTTAGCAGTGGAGGATGTGGGGTCAGGACCCAGGGGTGGGCTTTTAGGAGACGAATAAACATCAGGGCAGTTGAGGGGTGATGCCTTGTTTACACATTAGCGACCGTTTAGCACAGGTATGGGCAAATGTTATCACAACAGGGCCACAAATATGTGATTGTTTGATCCGAGGGCCACATTATCAACATTGATGCCAGTATCAAGAATAACGACCAATCCGATCAATCTGAGCACTAACACAGGAAAGAACCGTTTTTTGTTGTCTCTCATTTTTGGAATTTCTGCTGGCATTTTGTGTATTTTATAAGATGTTTTATTTGTTTTTTTTTATTTCTTGTGTGTTAAGTTTGAATTTTGTGTATAGTCAATCTGTGCCTTTTGTGATTGTTTTCCAGTATTTTTGTCATTTTGGGTATTTTTTTCAGTCATTTTGTATAATTATTAGTGTTGTGTGTGGTGTCATTTTGTATATGTGTTGTTGTTTTGTCAGTTTCGGTGGTTGTTCTGTGTGTCTGATGTCCTTTTGTGTGTACTATGGATCCTTTTTGTGTATTTTTGATTTATTTATAGTGTTTTTGTTGTTGTTGCTGCTATGTGTATATTTTTTTTTTTTTTTTACATTCTGTGCATTCGTTTTGTGTGTTTTGGAACTTATCTTGCGTTACTTTTTTGGCTTCATATTACTTCTTGAATTACAATTTTTGGTGGATTTGTCTTGGGGGCTGCACAGAATTAGGCCGACGACTGCATGTGGCCCCTGGGCAGCCAGTTGCCCATGTCTGGTTTAGCATGTCTCACTGTTTCCTCTTCATTCTCCTCTGGTATAGCCTCTGATCTTTCTCTGTTGTTGCAGAAGCATCACATGCACTCACTAGAAAACCCAAACCTGATCGTGATTATAATCTCTAACTGGTTCATCTACGTCAGTGGTTCGTCAGAAAGATTTAACATCTAACTTAAAAGTAATCAGGTAAAGGTCCTCATTCCTTTTTAAACTTAAATCATCACTAACTACGGTAACTATTGCTCAATAAAATACTATATTTTCTTGTAGATTGGTGTTTCTCAAATGGGGGTATGTGTACCCCTAGAGGTACGTGATGGCACTGCAGGGGGTACTTGAGAGAGAGAGAGAGGAAAATTAACAAATAAAAGCATTAAAAATATGGGGGTTTTTATGTTTTGTTTTGTTTTTTTAGTTAAAAACGAACATGAACTGAAAATACAAGGGGTGAATCGGAAAGGGACCGTAAATGATAAAAAAAAACTGTAGAAATAATTCTATTCAAGAGGCACTACTGTTTCATTCCACTTATTCACAAAATTAGATTCTTTAAAATGTGTGTTATCACTCATTAATTCCATCACTATGATCTATAGGGTTTTTTTCCCACAGTATTCCAAGCAAAATGTTGTAGTCGGACATAATTTGGATTCAGAAATAAGAGAAAGGGGGGACTCGAGCCAAAAAAGTTTGAGAACCACTGTTGTAGATTATTGAAACAGGATTATCTTATGCTGTAGAGGCCATTTTATTACACTTCTGACAATAGGAGACCAAATTTACTATAAGTAATAACATAAAAGTTGCATGTTATTTAAAATAAATCAATTAATTCAATAAATTCCACTTTAAAATTTCACTCATTGTTTTGAAGTTGTAGAATAAACCTTAGAAGAAGCCAATTTTGGGGACACAATTAGAGGTATAGGAGAGCCCACAGTTCCACAAATGAAAAATAATATTAAATTATGGAGAGGTATAGTTATGATATGAAGAGGAGGTGCGTGTATGATTTGACAAAAATGCAAAGGGATTGAGAACCACTGATCTACATCACATGTGTCAAACTCTTGGCCCGGGGGCCAAATCTGGCCTTTTGGAGCATCCAATTCGGCCTGCAGGAGAAAGTAAAAATTACAGAGAAAACATGAATCATTGTGCAAATTAAACTCTACTTCTGGTGCCGATAATGTCACGTGATTTTACTAGGTCACTAGATATAATGTAAAGTAAAGATCCTGTTGGGACTGATATCTATCACTTAGTGCTAGATTATTGTTGGTTTCTTACATATTTTGTATTTTACGTATGCGTAGACAAGGGCACAATAATTGATCCTGCATAAAATCTGTGGCCCAGAGATAAAACTATTCCATATTTGGCCCCTGAACTAAAAAGAGTGTGACACCTATGATCTACATCACGTGTGATTGTAAAGAAATCAAAAACTGAGTCATCTGCTCAACAAAAATAGGCTGTTGCAGAATAATTCGCCTGCAGCATATTTCACGTCCTTCAACAATCACTCTGCACTTCACTTTGATTTCAACGATGATACCCGAGCACTGATTTTTCATTTTTTTTCCTCTCGTACACTTAATGAGTTAATGACCAACCTCTCGTTATAATTGCTTCAGTCTCCTTTTAATTTTCAAGATTATTAATCATATGTAGAGTTATTTAAGAATGCATAAATTAATCTTAAAATAAAAAGCTTATCATGGCCTCAAAACAATTAAAGAGTAAGGTAAGATTTCCCCGGGGCTAGCACTTTTATTTTAATAGAGTGTTCAGGTGATGAACATACTTTAGCAGCTCTGTGATTAATGCAGACACTCGCGTATAGCACTGAGGAAGTGGAAGGGGTTGAAAATGTCTTTGCTGGCTTATTTTTTATTCTCTTCTTCCTGTGTAAACATTATTATTCTCAGCAGAATGGATATAGATGCTTCCATAAGGTAGACGTGTTAGTGGTAATATACAAATCTGTGTTTCTGTTTAATCATTGGTTGTTTTTGACAACTTTAAAAACATCATTTGGCTTTTGGTAAATGAAAAATAATGGAATCATTATTAAAATGATGATAAAGTCAGTGCCACATGTTTGGTTTCACCCTATGTCCACTTTGGAATTATATGATGGTATATTTCACTGTTAATTAACAGGTTTATGTTGATAGCCTTTGGTGATCAATAAATGAACAGATGGGGGCGGTGCTTGTTCTTTTAGCAAAGACTAAAAACCCTAATAAATCAAGTATTTGAATTTATGAAGAAAACGTTTAGATGAAACGTAAATAATACATTTTAGAACTTAACCATGATTACAATTCTTTGTAATTTATACTTTTTTATATATATATTTTTTATAATTAGCTTCCAATGATGTGTAGTAGTGTTGTTCCTATTATAATTACTTTCCAAGATTTTTCAACTTCTTATAAGTATCTTGTGCTTCAGGTTTCTTATTATATGTGATTAATCTATAAATAATTTCTATACAAATTCTATAATTACTCAAATTAAAATTGTACATAGTTATGTAATTATTATGATGATGATTATTATTATTATTATTATTATTATTAAATGTAGATAATCCATCTAAAATCCTTTCGTGTGCGTGTGTGCGTGCGTGCGTGTGTGCGTGCGTGCGTGTGTGTGTGTGTGTGTGTGTGTGTGTGTGTGTGTGTGTGTGTGTGTGCGTGTGCGTGTGTGTGTGTGTGTGTGTGTGTGTGTGTGTGTGTGTGTGTGTGTGTGACACTTGGAGCAGCTGCTTATTGTCACGGCGCGTGTAGGGCCGCACGGAGCTCGTGACACGAACACAGTGGACGCGTGGGAACCTTCGCACGTGAGAGGGGCCCCTGACTGCATGATGTGGCCCCTCGTAACACCCCCTCAAAGCCTCCTCCACACTGCGTTCCTCCTGCAGATGGGCAACACACAGAGGTGTATGAGTACTGACGAATCTAGTAGAAGTGAAATTGTACTCAAATACAAGTGGTAATTAATTACAGTCATACATAAAATACTCAAGTACAAGTAAAAAGTAATTCAGTTAAATTGTAAAAGTTACTAGTTACTTTCACCCCCCATGTTTGTTGTTGCTAATAAATCACGGTTCACTTGCATATATAGTAAATATCCAAAGGAAATACAATTCTTGCACAATTGGAACTTAATTTATTTTCCACAAAGGCATCTGTATAAAATAAAAGGTTTGTCAAAATGTACAATTATTTAAAAAAAAAAAAAAAAAAAAAAAAAATGACAGCAATGAATTAAATTCAAAATAAGAAAAAAATGATCAGACTAGCTATTTATGAAACTCTAAAACTGAGAAAATTACGTTTAATCTGATTGGTCGGCTATGATGTGAAGCATTTGATTGTTGTCTGGTCATTTCATTTTTTATTTTTTTTTTATATATTTTTGTAGCTTCACAATGTCTGTTGATCATTTTAAAACAAAAAAAAAATACATATACATAATTTACTCAGTAACAGTTGGCTGTAGAATAAATGTAATGAATTACATGAATTACTTATTTTAAAATGTACTTGAATACAAGTTTGAAATTACTGTTTTAGAAATATACTCCAAAAAAAAAAGTACAAGTACCCATAGCAACTCATTTACAGTAATGTAAATAGCCTACTTGTAATCCAATGCTTTCACCTCTGAATAAATGCTACACACACGAACAATGCACGTGTATAAATCATCCAAACATACCTGTTAACAGATTACACTAAACAAATGCTGCGGTTTTATTTTAAATTATTATTAATGCATCCACTCCTCGTGCAGAAATCTTCCATATTTTACCTCAGCCTCAGGACCAAAAGCACCTCAATCATGAATGTGTGTGTGTGTGTGTGTGTGTGTGTGTGTGTGTGTGCGTGCGTGCGTGCGTGTGTGTGTGTGTGTGTGTGTGTGCGTGCGTGCGTGCGAGTGTGTGTGTGTGTGTGTGTGTGTGTGTGTGTGTGTGTGTGTGTGTGTGTGTGTGTGTGTGTGAGTGGGAGTGCCCTGACTGAAGTTAGATTGTTGTCGTAGAGCTGGGGGGGTTGTGCTACACCCTCACTCTGCCATGTGGACACAACCTCTGCTGCTGCACCGCAATCCGTCCGCACGCGCGCACCGTACCGTACACACCGGGAGGACGGACGCGGTCTGCGGGACTAAAGTCGGTCCTAAAGTAAACACAGTTGTTCACTGACGGAGGAGCTGCTGCTGCTGCTGCTGCACGCGCACCGGTGAAGGTGAGTCCGGGCACGCGGATACAGTTTAGTATTTAACATTAGGTTTTATTTGATAACATTTTAATGTACAAAATCATGTGTATTTTGGAAAAATGTGTGTGTTTATTTAAGCTTTATTACGCATTATTTAAGTGTTTGATTGCATGAAACTATAATATAATATAATTTTTTTTTTTATTTTTAAAGCGCATCTATCCTGTTTCTGCAGCTCCAAGGATGGACCCCATCCCTGCAGGTCGAGACCCCAGCTCTCCTCCAATTAGCTCCAAACCAGAGCTTTCCTACCCGACCACCAACCTGAAGCCGAACCAGGTCGGAGAAACGGTGCTTTACGGAATACCCATCGTGTCCCTGGTCATCGATGGACAGGAAAGACTTTGCCTGGCGCAGATCTCCAACACACTCCTGAAGAACTACAGCTACAACGAGATACACAACCGGCGCGTGGCGCTGGGCATCACGTGCGTGCAGTGCACCCCGGTGCAGCTGGAGATCCTGCGCAGAGCCGGGGCCATGCCCATCTCCTCCAGACGCTGCGGGATGATCACCAAACGGGAGGCGGAGAGACTCTGTAAGTCTTTCCTTGGAGCTCATTCACCTCCCAAACTTCCAGAAAATTTTGCCTTTGATGTTTCCCATGAGTGCGCGTGGGGCAGCCGGGGCAGCTTCATCCCGGCCCGGTACAACAGTTCTAGGGCCAAGTGCATCAAGTGCACATACTGCAACATGTACTTCTCCCCAAATAAGTTCATCTTTCACTCACACCGGACTCCAGAGTCCAAGTACACGCAGCCGGACGCGGCCAACTTCAACTCGTGGCGGCGTCACCTGAAGCTGACGGACAAAGGCTCCGCGGAGGATGTTTTACACGCCTGGGAGGACGTGAAGGCCATGTTCAACGGAGGCAGCAGGAAGAGGACTCTACCGGGCAGCGTCTCCGGGTCCAACTCTCCGTTAAAGTCTCACGGAGCCGACCGGCCACGGGCCTCTCCAGAAACACCCCCAAAGCTGCTCAGCTGTGAGGACACCCGGGGGGGCCACACCGGGCCCCGCAGCTACCCGGTCATCCCGGTGCCCAGCAAAGGCTTCGGGGTTCTGCAGAAAATCCCTCCCCCGCTGTTCCCCCACCCGTACGGGTTCCCGGCCTTCAGCCTGTGTCCAAAGAAGGACGAGGGGGGGCTGGGGGGTGAGCAGAGCAAAGCGGGCCTGCCGGGTGTGCTGTGGCCTGGTACCAAGGACAGCGCCTACCCGTCCTTCCCCATGTTCTGGCCCGCAGCGGGCACCCTGCCCTTGGCCCCCTACCAGACCCCCCACAAACCCCCAGCAGAGCTGTGCCCCCCCAGGCACATGGACATGGACGTGTCCGAGCTCAGCGACCGGAGCACCAACACCTCCAAGGACAGCGCGGTGGACACGGACCGCTGCTCCAGCACCCAGTCCGCCCGCAACGACGACGACCGGTCGGGCGACGAGGTGTCGAGCCTCCCGGTCCGGAAGAGCAGCTACGTGTCCGCCTTCAGGCCCGTCATCAAAGACGCCGACTCCATCGCCAAACTGTACGGGACCAGGGCTGCGTACAGCGGGGGTCGCACCGGGCACCTCTCACCCGACTTTTTAAGCGAGAGCTCGAGCTACCGGTCCGCGTCCCCGTGCGTGGACAGCGAAGGTGAACCGGACGTGGACGTAGAAACGAGCAGAACACCGGACGAAGAGGAGGACGAGAATTCCCGAACTCCTCCCGGTGTGGGGGGGCATGAGTCCAGGGCAGGGGGGCAGGGTGAAGCCCAGAAAGAGGGCCCACGTGTGGCCCAGTCCTCTGACAGGGACCCGCAGAGCAAACCGGCACCGGAGACCCGCACCGGGGCCTCTTTTATTCAAGTGAGTGAGCAGGAAAACAGATGTTTAATATTGTAATATATACACTCATCCAAACTGGATTAATACCTTAATATCTGCCTGCACGCGTGCGTGTGTTAGTGTGTGTGTGCATGGAAAAGTGGTGCTGCAGGCACATTCTCACCAGCTACATTTATTTACAAAAAAATAATATAATTTACCATGAAAAATAGAATAGAATGCTATTGATCCTCAGAAAGGAAATTCACATTTGCAGCAACACAGTATAAAAGGAACAAAAATAATTACTAACATTTATAGTAGTGGAAAATGTATATAGGGCATACATAAATGACTAAAAAACAAAAACATGTTATACTTGTGTAAATATATTATTATTATTATTATTATTATTATTATTATTATTATTATTATTTATTTTTTTTATTTTATTTTTATTTTTATTTTATTTATTTTTATTTTTTTATTTTTTAATAATAATAATAATAATAATAATAATAATAATAATAATAATATTGTTATTCTCTGCAGGTTTACACACCAGAGAAGAGCGAGCAGCTGCAGAGGAGCAGCCCGTACCAGTTCAGACCTGCTACTTATTTAACAGGAGTCTTCACCACACATGGTTAGTCACTTTTTCATTTTTTAAAAAAAAATCAATTTTCCACTAAAACAACATAAAAATAAAATATAACGCGAAAGCTCTTTGTATTCTTTGTTAAAGATGAGAGTTCCAGCAAAGAGGAACCTTCCTCCACTGTGGAGGAAATCGAAACCAAATCTTTTCACGAACAAAGCGAGGAGCACCGGAGAGAACCGGAGGAAGGTGAGGCACGCACCGAGCTCCAAAAGGACGTTTATGTGCTGTTGTTATCGATTAGATTAATTATACGACTATTTTTAATAAAAATCATGCAGATATCGTTATTTACACATAGAAAAAATATATGTATTTTGCATCTATTTATAGGGGAGGGCGCGTCAACCAGAGGGCTGTCATCACAAATTCAAAATTTGGCTAAAGGTAAGATACATTATTATTATTATTATTATTATTATTATTATTATTATTATTATTATTATTATTATTATTATTATTATGTATTGTTGCCACTGCACAGAAACAACAGTCAGTATGGGCACATAACATAACGAATGTGAATCTCACAACATAATTAACTCGTCATATAATGTGGATGATTATTATAAGATACTATATAAAATATTAAATCTGTTTACCTAAAATATGGAATGAAATAGAAAGGCTGAGGTATTTCAATACTGCTTTGAATTGTTTGTTTTTTTTTTTTTTTTTTTTTTTTTTTTTTAAGTTAAAACCTCTTTGAAAATGAGAGAAAATACATAAATTACAAAGTAAAAGCATTTTTATGTCATCTCTTTATGTCCCTCAGAAATGTATGAGGTTTTTAGGTTGTTTTTATTTATTTATTTATTTATTTTAAATAAATATTTCTGGCACAGAATGTTTTAAAAAATAATCTGTTTTTTTATTATTTAAAGATGGATTTTAAAAAATGTAGCTTTAAAGCCAGGCTGGTTGAAGAAATGATCAGTAAAAGCACATTTTAAGTTTAGTATTTAAACACGTGTTAATGTGGACCCTTTAATGGGAACCAAAATGAAATGTAAATTTTAATGATCTGAGTTCATCAGATGTCGTTTTCTGAAAATAGTCTTTTTATCACAAGGCTGATCTTTAGCACCATGCAGGTCTGCTTTTACTGTAGAAATGTGTTGTTGCTCTCAGCCCTGAGGGCCTGATTGTCACTCATTAAAGATCAAATCTATTTCAATAACTGACCTTGAGTAAATCAAACAATCTCCTCATTGTTTAATTTAAAATACACTTTTCTCTCTCTCTCTCTCTCTCTCTCTCTTTTGAGCAAAGTGATTTCAGATTATGTGATTTCAAAGAGCTTCTCTGATTGTTAATGTTCTCACTCTAATTCTAATTCTGACATCCTTATACAGTAATATTGAATAAAGCTGCCCTATATATAGGCTGTCACTTTTTCTCCTCCAACAGCCTGTGTTTGGTCTGCTTTCCAGGGGAGCTACAGAAGCAGCTTTTGGAACAAGTGGAACTAAGAAAAAGACTGGAACGTGAATTTCAACATTTAAAACGTGAGTTAAATTCAGCAGCACTCACTCTTTGAGGCATTGGTTTGATCTTTTTGTGCCAGCACAGAGGTAGTGATTCTATCAGCTCGTGTGTGTCAGAACCAAACATCACCTCAAAAACATCCCTTGACTAAAATCTCCTGCAGGGTATTTTTAAATACTGCAATGGATTTTTATGATGTTTTCCTGAGAGAAAAAAAAAGATTTTTAAATGTATCAGAAAACTGTGTAATAGTACTCTTATTTCATCAGTTTTATTTCAACAAGCCACAATTCATTTTTTTAAATATGTAACTTCTAAAAGGAGAAAACATACAGCACTTTGTGATTTTATCTGCAAAAAGCGCTTTATAAATAAATTAATTACTTACTTACATAAAGAAAATAGATATGCAATTAACTGCAACAATAATAATAATAATAGGCTAATGATAATAGGCTAATAATATTAATAATAATAATAAACCTCTGGCACTGCTGGTGGTGAACAGAACATTCATAATACTCAGAATTTAGAGCAGAAAATTTAAAAATAGGTTTTTTCAAAATAAAAGTTTGCTGGAGTTATAAGAATATATAACAGACCATAATATGTTTCATATATCAATATAATTGCCCATGATGAAATGTTAATTATTCAATAGTCTCTCTTGTCCCTACACAAATATATATATATATATATATGTATGCAATGTATATAAAACACAGAACATTTAGGACCACATTACATGAGAGAATAATTTGAATATAATTATGTATTTGTGATATTTTATTTTCCTCAAAGAATCAATAGATAATAAATGAAATATAATGCCATCTAAAGGATAGGTTTGTCCTTTATAGACAGTAGGTTGAGAGGATGCGATGTTTTATTTGATTTTTTAGCTTGGAAACAGCGCCCTCTACAGGTCAAACATGGATATTATTCGCTGTTTAGAGACTCAAACTGAGTTAAAACAGTAACACGTGAGGCCACAAGCAAGATTTTATATATTTTAATACATCTCGCCTGTTAAAATTCATTAAATAAAGTACACTTTATAGAAAAAATGTTTCTTTAGTCTTTACCACATTGTAAATGATAGAAAATCTACAAAATTAGAAAAGTATTTTTTTCCTTTTTTCATTTTTTCCTTTATTTATTGAGCACACATTTTTTAATAAAAAAACAACATTTAAGGTGCAAGCAGGGAATGAAGCCCAAAGGGCTTGTATAAGAGCTCCGCCCCTTTCAATAAACACAAATAATTAAAAATAAAGACTAACAAACACTTATAAAATCATGAGGAAAAAATGCACAATTAATGTTTGATATACGAGGGAAACTATTATATAAACAAATTACACAAACATTAATATCAAAATGAAAATGAAAATATTGAACAAAATATGAATTGAAGATCGAAAAAGAAATAGAAACTTAAAACACATACACATGCGAATACAAACATACATATTACACGTGGATTTTACTCATGGTGGCATGAAGTAATTAGTCATTATTAACATCTATGAGGCTAAAAACATCTTCTATTATGTTACTTTATCAAACTGTTCAGTTTATTTTACAATTTTGTCCTCACAAAATGTTAGGGGTAATATTTAATGATGTCAGTCAGTTGTACTTTCTGTTTTTTGTATAAAATATATCTCATATCTTTTCATAAAAAAAAGCTTCTGCTTGGAGGAAACAAGCTAAATCAACAATTTCTGACATAAAGTCTATTTTCTTTCATAAAAAACCCTCTTGTTTTTTATCAAAAATGTCATTATTGAGGAACATCCATAATTAGACGTGTTTTTTTTTTTCCAGATAATTTCCAGGATCAGATGAAAAGAGAGCTTTCCTACAGGGAGGAGATGGTTCAGCAGCTTCACATCGTTCGCGGTGAGAGAAATAAAGCAGAGGAACTTATTCACACCTTTAGCTGTGGCTTTAAACATTCACTGAAATACTCAATCTCTTTACTTTGATTGTGCCTGAGTCTAAAGGAAGATGTTTATTAGGTTTAATGCATTTCAGTGGAAGTGAATAAAGTGATTTTCTCACACTATTGTGGAAAAACTTTGGGTTTTTAGAAGCAGGTCTATAACACTGTAAAAACTGTTGCTTAGATCCAACAGCAACAAAAAATAAGGTCACATTTTCCAACCACTTTTTTAGCAGTTTATTGAACTTCTTGTTTTTTTTTCCAGAAAAACCCAAAAATGTGTATTTTTCTGTATTAATTTTTTTTAGGATAGCTTTGAAGAAAAAGGAAAAAAACCGAGTTGGACTAATTTAAAAAACAGTGAGTCATTAACTACATCAAACTTCATTTAAATAAAGTAAAGTTTATATGTAGACATTGATTTCTTATCTTATTGGTTTTAAATTGGAATTATTTTGCATGTTTTGAAAGTCTAAATTACTGAATGAAATTAGTAAGAAATACCGAATAAAATCTGTTACATTTAAGAAAGAGAAGTATTTGTGTCCAGCAAGCTTTTCTTTTTTTTTTTTTTTGCAACATCAGTTAACTGTTTAGATACAATTTTGATCTTAAAACTAAAATAGATTCACGTAATCTGTGAGCTGATTTTAAAAGTACTCTCCAGTTGACCCTGCAGTATGTGGGCGTGGCACAATCTTTTAGTTTTGGTAAATGCTCAAAAAATGAGTTTGTTAAATAACATTTTCTGAGAAGTTTGGTAAAAATCAATTTTAGGATATAAAATTATAAAAAGTTTTTTTTTTTCCAACAATGTCTTTATTATTTTTTGCTTTACAACACCCAACAACAGTACAACCTCCCAGACACACGCCCGTGCTTCTGCTTCTTCAAAAAGAATGTCATGTTACAGGAGTGTACAGAGACATCCATATTTCCAAGAAAAAAACAAAACAAAGGGTAACTAAAAAAATGAATATAAAACTCAAAAGGTATCGTCCCAACTCCGATTAGTCTCATGAGTCCTCATTACGATCCTCGGATAGATTCAAACGTTCCACGTAGGTGATAAATGGCCTCCATATGGATTCAAACAAGTCACTTTTCCCTTTCAGAAGATATGTAATCCGTTCCAGTGGTAGAATTGTCAACATCTGTTTGGCCCATTGACCAATACTGGGAGCCCTACAGCTTTTCCAGTTCAGTGCAATCAGAAGCTTGGCTTGTAGTAAACCAATGTCAGTAAGAATCCGTTCACATTTAGCGTATTTAGGATAGTTTGGATAAATTCCCAAAATGAAAAAAGCAGGTTCTTGAGTTAAGCTTTTTGAGATGATGTCTTTTAAAGTTTGTGTAACTGCATTCCAAAAAGACTGAATTACCCTACATTCCCAAATGCAGTGAAAAAGTGTACCCTTTTCTTCATTACACTTTGTACAAGTATCTGGAATGTCAGGGTTGTATTTATTCAATTTAACTGGAGTGATGTAAACTCTCATTAACCACTTATATTGCAGTATCCTTAACCTTGAGTTAATAGTTTGTTTTTGGGCTTTTATACAAACAGAACGCCATTCGTCAAGAGATAGATTCATTTCTAGGTCCTTTCTCCATGCCTCTAGTTTAATAGTTGAGTTCTCTGAAGAATTTGACGCCAATAAATTATAAAATTGTGAGATTGCTCCTTTTTTCGAACTGTCTTCAGTAACTAAGACCTCTAATTTAGATTTAAATGGTTTTAAAAGATTGCTTTGTTTTTTCTGAATAGAGTTTCTAAGTTGAAGATATTTAAAAAAGTATTTCCTATGTATATTATATTTATATTGAAGAGTTTCAAATGACATCATATCATCTGACCCTGCAGTGTCTAAATCCTGAATTTTACCCAAACCATTTAGTGCCCATTGTTTAAACACTGCATCTGCTCTGCCTGGTTTAAATTCTTGGTTTGCCCATATCGGGCTCAGCTGTGACAGAGTAACTGGTTCTTTCATAAATTTTTTAGTATTGTACCATACTTTAACCATATTCTTAACAATTGGATTTGTGGTTTTTTTAAGTAAGTTAGCTTCTGAATCAGATAAAATATATAGAGGTAAAGATGGGCTTAAGACCCTATTTTCCATTTCTGTCCACTGGGGAGCATCCGTTGTACTGAAATAATACCTGATGGACCTAAGTTGCACTGCCCAGTAATACCACATTATATTTGGACATTTCAGTCCTCCCTCGCCATGAGATAAATGAAGTAGGGACAGCCTTATCCTAGCTCTTTGGTTTTTCCATATGAAGCTTAGTATTAATGTTTTAATCTTCTTAAACCAAACATTTGGAGGTGGTAAGGGAATATTCTGAAAGATGTACAGCAATTTGGGGAGTATATTCATTTTGTAAATGTTGATTCGACCAACCAGAGACATGGGTAGAGACATCCATCTATTAACGTTATCAGTTATTTCTTTAGTTACAGATTCATAATTATTTTGAACTATTAGATCCAAACTTGGGAGTATTTTAATTCCTAAATACGTAAACTGGTGGACTGAATGAAACTGTGAGGTTACTACAGGAGGTGTATCTCTCTTTTTCTTGTCCAGCAGGAGAATAGAGGATTTAGATCTATTTATAGTATAACCTGAGATATGACCAAACTCATCGATTAGTTGTAGCAAGGCGGGGATAGATTTATCTAATTGAGAGAGAAATAATATTATGTCATCCACGTATAATGAGAGTCTATGTTCTACTTGATCAACTACAATTCCAGAAATATGTGCATGTGCACGTACTGCTATGGCTAGTGGTTCCAATGCTAGAGTGAACAGGAGAGGTGACAGGGGGCAGCCCTGCCTACACCCACGCATTATTTTAATTGGAGTAGACACATTTTTGTTTGTCAGAATTTCTGCCGTGGGATTTATATAGAGTAACTGAACCCACCTGCGGAATGTTTCTCCATATCCAAATCGTGACAATACATTGAAAAGATAAGGCCACTCAACCCTATCGAATGCCTTCTCAGCATCAAGAGAGAGGATCTGCAGCATTGTCAGAGCCATGAATAACGTTAAGGACCCTACGTACATTGTGCAGACCTTGGCGACCCAAAACAAAACCATTTTGATCTCTATGGATAACTGTCGGAAGGGAGTCTTGTAAACGCATTGCCAGCAATTTACAGAGTATTTTTAAATCTGAGTTAAGAGTGGTCTGATACTGTTATACTGTCGTAGTAACAGTTAATTATATTAGGTAATAACTCTGCTGAAATTAGAAAGTAATCTATGCGAGAATATGAGTTAAAAGTTTTAGAATGGCAAGAATACATTATGTCAATGGGTTTACGATGACGCCAAATATCTAGCATATTTAAGTCCTTCATAAAGTCCTGGATGACATCCCTACTTTTATGATGAGTTAAGTCAGTCCCAGTTGATCTATCTAAAGTAGGGTTCCAAACACAGTTCCAATCCCCACCAATGATGGTTTTTCCTGAGAGAGATGAAATGGTTAGAAAGAAATTTGTGAAAAATTGATCATCATCTATATTAGGCCCATAAACATTTACCAAATTGATTTTTTCATGTAAAATAAGTCCTTGAATTACTAAATATCTACCAAATTTATCCTTAATAACACCTCTTGCCCTTGAAGTAAATGAGGCTGCATACAGACTTCCCTGCCACCTTCTGCTTATCTTTATATTATCGTCTTCTAAAGTATGGGTCTCTTGTAAAAAAAACTATTTTAGACTCCATATCTTTCAACTTGTTCATGACCTGTTTGATTTTTTTTTACACCATTCAAGCCTCTGCAATTCCAGGAAGTACATTTAACTTGTGTCATTTAAACATAATGTAAACAACATTACACAGAGGAAGTGTCTGAGAGGTAAAACACACAGAACGATGGTTTGAACTAACCACACACGTAAAAAACAAACAAAACCTTTCATCCCTCATCCCAGAAAACTGGGCAACCCGTGAAAAGCGTAGCTTCCGACCACAAAAATTTCAGATCTCCGATCTGTTAAAGTAACTTTATAAGCTGGGGGCTCGCCTCCCCGCCTCACCGGGTAAGTGAAAAAATTATAAAAAGTTAGTTAAATGTTCACATTTATTACTTATCTGTACCTTTCACTAACGCCAATTCAAAAAAAATAATAATAATCGATTTATTGGTGCGGATATGCTTTGTAAAATAAAAGTACCAGTAATACTGACTGTATCACAGGACTTTCTAGAGTGTCTGTACTTTTTCATCTTTATTTTTTCTTCTCTCCTAAATTGTAAGTTACAGATTTACATGAAATGACGCATCAAATTGTTTGAGTTTTCATTTTTTTTAACTCCTCTGTCAGGATGTTTAATCTTTCCATCTGATGATGTGTGACATTTAGCTCAAAGTCACACCATTTACGTATTATATACCAGTGGTTCCCAAACTTTTCACAGACTCGTACACCCTTCAAACATTTAACCTGAGGCCATGTTCCCCCTTGGGTTTGTGACGCCATGTGGAGTCACCTGCAATTCAAATGGGGTCCCCTGAAATGTCTAATAATTAATTTATGATTGAAAAGAAAAAAATGATAAAAAAATGTATTTTTAAAATGTGTGATATTGTTCTTTTTCAAATAATAACACCACACACAAAACAATCTTAAACAACTGTATTCTATACTTTCACTTTCACAAATATAAATCTAATTCAAATAAAATGTAGTATGGCTTTTCGCTATTGTCGCTTTGTGCACTGATCCTCACATTAACAAACATTATCAAAAGCTAATTCCAAAAAAAAAAACGCCCAAAAATGTGTGATTTTGAATGTGGTCACGACCCAAAAAAGTTGGGAACCACTGATGTAATGTCAAATTGGTCTCTGAATTTGACCTATCCTGTTGAGGAATAATATATAATTTAAAAAAGAATAATTATCTGTAACCATGGTCCATTTATATTCTAGTTTCCAATTTTTATTTTATATTTATGACCATTTGTGTACCCCTGGGGGTACCCGTACCCTACTTTGGGAACCTATAGGTTATATACTAAAAACCGCTCTGACGGCATCTTAAAACCATTGCATTATCTATTCACCTCCTTGTTTACCTCATACATGCCAAATGTCATTAATAACTAAGTGCAAACACATAAAATGTCTCGACTGAGTGCACTATTGATTGTGTGATCTCCTTCTTCATAGAAGCTCACGACGCGTTGCACCATTTCTCCTGTAAGATGTTAACCCCTCGCCACTGCAGCGGATCCTGCACCTTCAAGTCTCCTCTGATGCCTCCGTGAATCCCACACACTTCACTTCTCTGACTGACCACAAGCAGAGCATCAACCTCCTCAGACGTGCATAATTATGGACTAAACTGTAAATACGTGTAATATTTAATACAATGGACCGTCAGAATTTACATAGCCATGTTGCATTTGTTTTCATTTAAAAAACAAAACAAATTAAATAAAAGCACCATTATTAGCTGATGTTTATTATTTGTGGCAAAGTGCAATGATGATGTAAGTATGTTGTCATGGTGGATTGTTCTTTTCTTTTATGTTATCAGTAAAGCTCGCTAACTTGTGGCTAATGTAAATACACATTAACTTCTAAACCTCTGCTTTTCTTTGCAGCCCAGTATATCTTACTCTGGTTGTTATGCACTTTAAATGAGTGATGATGTACAGGGCCCACATGCATTTATCTGATGAACTTTGATGGCAAATGAGTGCATTCTTGTACGGCCTTGTAAGTAAAGCAACATATTCTATTGAGAACAGCCTATTTGTCCATGTATTAACTGTTTTTTTGACATTGATGAATAAATTCTTTTATTACAAGATATTTGATTTTCTTTTGAGGATTATCGCTTTGATGTTTCCTTGACTTCCGCGTAATCATTCCAGCAAGTTCTTTTTGTCTTCTTTTTTAACTATATATTAAGGTCTCATTTATTCAGACTACCGTTTTTCACATCAAAGCGATCAGCAGACGCCTCTGAAGAAGACTGGCAGTTGACAGTCAAAACATGTAAGGAGATCAAAGTCAATTTTCATAAAACATACAACAGTTGTCTGAATAAATGAAACCTTAACATATTAAAGGTAGGAAACGCTGAGGTTTCAACATGAAATACTTATTTTTCTGAATTTATGCAAATGTTTCATTTTCATGAAATTTTAAAGAAAATCCACATAATCATATTTTAGTTGGAACTCATTGGTGGCTGGAGCTCCTGAGGGCCCCTCACATAGTCCATGAGGGCTACCTGGTGTCTGCGAGCACCATGTTGGTGACCCCTGATTTAATCCTTTTGCCCAAACAGTGTGAATGATTATACATCTATCTATCTATCTATCTATCTATCTATCTATCTATCTATCTATCTATCTATCTATCTATCTATCTACCTATCTATCTATCTATCTATCTATAAAGCAAGGAATATCTGTCTGTCTGTGGCCCAAATATCTCAGTGGTTCAGGGACAGACAGAGCTGAGACTTTCAACATGGCTGCTGCTTGGTTCAAGGGTGTGCATTGTTGGATTTGTTTGGACTGCAATGATACCATTCATGAATTATTTCATAAAATTGTCTTAAATGCAGCTTTGCAGAACAGCTCAATGTTGACAGGTGGTCATGATAACTCAGGATAAGTTAGAACAGCTCAGATAGTCAACTCAGGATAAGTTCAAACCTGCGTAGAATCTACAGGAGTAGCTGCACAAAGGGCTTTTAAAATAACTAAAGTGGGTCTAATATCCTAAAAAAAAAACTAAAAAAAACCTGTAAATATTGACCAGCAGGTGTCCTCAGTGAGCAACGTTTGTAACTATGGTGAGTAATGATAATAATAAAAAAAAATTGTGTGTGTGTGTGTGTGTGTGAGATTCAGAATTAAATTTGCATTAGGAATTGAGTGTTTACAAAATATTATTTGTTTGTGGTGATATTAGCCAAAGGTCTAATAACTTCACTTGTCCTCTGATTTATTTTGAAATAATCGCTCACATGGCTGCTTCATACAGCAGATAATTCCAAGTTAAAAAAAACAGCAGGGAAAACCTTTCTCTAATTCAACATGCATCATGTTTTTACTTTAAAATTTAGAGTAAAAAAAACAATTGGCAGATTTCAGAAAGAATCAGCCAAACGTTGCAGAGATCATCTAGTTTTTGGAGTGGAATTAAGATACAGAATTATTGAGCAGAGTTGTTATCATGTTGGCCTGCTGGCAAATGCAGACAAATGACAGAGCTGAAAATCATGTAACATCCGTAAAATTAAAGTAAAAATAATTAAACGTATGCTGTGTAAAACATGTTATATTCATTTGTGACAATTGTCTTTAAACAAAACAATTAAGATATGTGCAGAATATCCTACTTAAAACATTACTTACATTTACTTACCAATAATTTTTTATATGTTTGAGTTGAAAAAAATGCATTTTTACAAGAACCAAGAAGTGTCATAGCTAAATATGATCAAAAAATAATAATTTGATCGGTTACTTATATTAGTGGAATGGACAATGTCCGATAATTAATTTTAAAACCAATATTGGCCGATAACGTGCCGATAACACATCATAGTAATGCATCACTAATTTACACCTATACTGTGTGCATAAAAAGCAAACAAACTCACTGTAAATATCTGTAATTCAAATAAATTGAATACAAAAACCCAATTTCAATGAAGATTTTTTTTAATATATACTTTAGAGGCCACATTAGAGAGAGTTACATTTCTACTGAGCAGGAGAATTGTTACTCATCACAACTTGAGGTTATTTTCTCTATTCTTAGTACAAACATTTGCAATTTGTTAAAGCAATCTAATGAAATCCACTTCATTTATTAAATTACATTTTACAAAAGAAAAAAATACCCCAATTATTTAGTTTGTCTTAGTATTACTATTTACACAAATAGGAATCTACATACATTATCTTGTATTATTCATTTATTTATTTATTTATTTGCTATAATGGGCTGGATCCTGTTTCATTTGACATTTTACAAAGTAATCAGACTGAATCCTGACAGCTCGGCCTCCTGAGCCAACATGCCATATACTGCATTTTAAATTGATGTTGCTGCTCCTGAAAAATGCTCATATTGTTTATTTAATTTTGTTGATTGTAACAGGGGGAGGTAAAGTAGAATCTATATATTTTCTTCAGAAATTTTACTTTGAGCTCCTGACATGTTTTGACTGTCAACTGTCAGTCTTCCTCAGAGGCTTCTGCTGATCCCCTTGATCTGACAGTTGACAGTCGAAACAGAAGATCAAAGTAAATTTCCTTTAAAAAAAGTTGTATGAATACATTAAACCTTAACATATTAGTTAAAAAGAAAACAAAATGAAGTTACTGGAAAGTAAAATCTATTTCTCACTGTCGGCATCGCCGTTATTTTGTTTTTTCTGTGTTGCATCAGCGCCATCTACTGGTTGTCACGGATACGGCACAGATTGAATCTCTTGGGGATGGCCCCCTTGCGCATGCGCAGCAGTGTAACAAGATGGCGGAGAGTGCGGAACTGAAGGTAAAGGCAGCTCTTCTGTTTGCCACATAAATAGAGGTTGCACGCTGTAAGATTGTCATTACATTTCAAAGCAAGATATTCATCAGACAGTAGATTGATATAGCGTCCCGGTATAGTCCTTTAATGGGACAAAACAGCGAGGCATAATGCAGCAGACAGGTAGTTAGCGGACTGGCTAGCAGGTTAGCATTAGCTTTGTTATTGTTGCCTTCGTTCCGTTAGGCGGCGGATCTGCTGCACATAAGGCCACAAACCGCATATAGTGCAGATAAAAAGCATTTTAGAGACAAAAGTCTACATCATATAATAATATGAATGTGAATGTAGGTAAAGGTTATCGATTGTGGTTTGTGCAGACCGTGGGCTTCTATTAAAACGGGCTTGGTCTACTTTTTGAAATGTAACATTAATGTCACATTGATTAGCCTGATCACTGATTCCATCAATTATAATCTATCTTTTAAGCCAAATATTAAACAGTCAGTGTGCTTACGATCAGAAAATATCAGCTTAGTATCAGTTAACCAGCTTCTTTTACCATTTATTACTGCTATTTATAGTTGACAGTGCTGCAAAATATACAGACATTATTTGGTGGAAATGTTTTTGACAGGTTGGCGATTTCTGATTTTAGCAAAGCAGGAGTGAAACCCAAAAAATCAGAAAGTCAACAGGGAGATGATGGCCTTCTCTTTCACAGTACTAGTACAGTTCCCGTCAGAAGTATGTATTCATATAGTGGGAGGAGCTTAAGTAGAGTTGTCAATTATGGCCAAATGAGTATGTGTTTGAAGGTTGGGATGTACAAAGAGGTGTACATACTCTGTACTCTGTAGTGTTATAAAGGGGTTTATTTGCGAGTGCAAAGTAAAATAGCGTGTGTGATTTCCCTGGTTTAATTCTATGGGACATGCTCGTGAAAAATTGATAAAGTTTGCACCAATGTTCTCTGGATTTAGGCAAATGGATAATAAAAGTCATCCCCTGTCCTTAGACCCTCCTTCAGCAAGGAAAAACCCAGTGGTAAAATAATTACACGCTAACATGTCATTTACATCCAAGGTGCGCATTAGGTTATAAACACGTGGTGAAAATATCAGCATTTATTTAGTGCTGAGAAATGTGCACGTTTCGCTGTTCGCTTTGAGCATTGCCCGGCAATAACTTCCGGGAACTATTTGAACTATTGGCACGTTTACCGAAGTACACGTACGTAACGTCTTAGGGTTAGGTTATAACTCTATATGGCAACAATTTTTAGGGTTAGGGTTTGGTTAATCTTAGTCACGTGACCAATGACTGACCTATAACGTGATCTAAACTGGCCAGTGAGGGGTGCTACGTACGGATAGAATGGTTTTACTCTCACCACGGCAACATTCTATGGGATATGCGCATGATAAATTGATAAAGTTTTCACCAAATATGGCGGTTTAGGTAGAATCTGATAAAAGACATACATTTGTACAAATAAAACTATATATTTAGCATTTAACATTTCTTAG
The DNA here is from genome assembly GCF_900634775.1 of Gouania willdenowi. Taxonomy (NCBI): domain Eukaryota; kingdom Metazoa; phylum Chordata; class Actinopteri; order Blenniiformes; family Gobiesocidae; genus Gouania; species Gouania willdenowi. The sequence continues at coordinate 60,970,334 of NC_041049.1, read as the reverse complement.
TGCAATAATTCACTATTTTCTTTTGTTGAACGTTCGGGATCTGCTTTGTGTACCTGCTGAATATCTCCAATATGGCGACTTCCTGTTTAATGACGCGCGGTGAAAACCCTCTATGATATCACATTAAATGCTTTAATGGATCCTGTTGTTGGGGTTGCCACATGTGGGTTAGTGTTACCCTATTGATGACGAGTTGTTGCAATAGTAATCCTAATAAATCTGCTTTGCAGATATAGAAAAAAAAACTCAGAACTAAGTTGGATATTGTCCTTATCAGATATGAATCATATTTAAAGTAGTAACTAAAATCACCACACCTGTCTACACTCTGCAGTGCATTCATTATATCCAGAGCAACAGTGTAAGGAACAAATCTCCACTGTTAATAACATAATATCTTACTGAGAGTGGCGGTTAAATACCTAACGCTCAACCAACTGAGAAATGGAACACTGAAGTGGTGATGACATCATGCCATTTTCTGCTAGAAAAAAATTGGACAATGGATCGCAGCAAACTTTGAGTTTTACTTTTAAAACGTACATATCAGTAAACAACTAGAACTACAAGCAAACAATGTTTTTGTCACCATAAGGATTTAATTCAATTGTACACAGAGCAACCGAGCAGGCACTAAAGACAAGTTGATTTTTTTGGCATTGCAAATGTCAGTGCTACAAAACATCTTGTTAACAGTTGCAATGCATGACTAAAAGTGTTCAATAATACACTATAATTGAATTTGTATGAAGTTTTTCTCAACCATAAATAATATAAATATATTACCACTGGAGATGAAGTACAGTTTCCTAGAGGCTCTGGCATAGTTTTCCAAAAATAATTTGGAAATGTTTTTCTCCCATAAACCCACCTATTTGCAGGATGTAATGTTGTTTACAGCAGTATCTTTAATTAGCATTATATTATACTTTAGCAACGTGGATTGATTAAAATATCCTACTTTGTCACAACTCAAACATAACTATATTAACGTAGCTATGTAATTTGCAAATTAAAAAAACCAAGGTCACATTAATGTTAACTTAATACCAATGAGTGAGCTGAATTAAAAGTGAAACTATTCGCTATATTCTATTGAGAAGTAATGTAGTCTAAAGTCTATGATCTTGTGTCTCAAGATTATTTGCCAACTTCTCTTTTTTACGCAAATAGTCGATCACTAATTATCCTAATTACTAAACTGAAATTACAGAAGTTACTTTCTGATACAGAAAAAATCAGTCCTGTTATTGTTGATAATGTTTTTTTTAGTAGTTAATTTAGAAAGCAGAAAGGAATCGAGCAGAAATTGTAATGGCAAGGATGTTGCAATACATATCACAATACTTGGGTCACGGTACGATATTATCATGATATCGCGATATTCTACCTGGTTAATATCAAAATTAAAAGTAGAGATGAAAAATCAAGTTGCTCTATATGTTCATCAGAATATATTGATCATTTAGGGGACAAATTGAGACAAAATTTGCTTCAAAACATCCTATTTATTATTATTATTATATCTACAGTGCCATCTACTGGAGTGGAGGTGCGGAAGTGGCACAATTTTCAAGGTTTTTACGTAGGAACAGGAGCTGGTTTAACATGCCCAGTAGTTAGGCTGCTCTGCTGAGAAGTGACAATATCTCCAACAGTAGAAAACATATGAAAATGTGAAAAATACAATCGGAAAAATATTGATTAAATATCAGAAAAATACAAATAAACTCAATTAAAAAAACACCTCTGAAAACGACACGGGAATGAGTAAACACTGAAGTGGATTTAGGGAGATTTTGAAACGTGAAATCTGATCTTCTAAAATGTAAACATGGTCCAGACAATCAGAGCTTTAGACTGGGATAATGGTGCAGGTGGTGGTTTGTGATATATGGACTGATCTGGATATTTTAGGACCTGCTGATGGACTGGGATTTTCAAATGGTGTATTTTTAGGCTTTACGTGGAGTGCTCCTAAAAAGAGAAAATACCCTGCTAGCCGCTAGCCGCTAGCTGCCGCTCACTGGGCTAATATTTTTAAGGAGAACATGAAAACTCCACATGAAAAGATATGCGTGGAAAACCACCAATGTTCAGCATTTGTAGTTACATACAGTAATACATCTACTGAGATTTCTCTCTAAAAAACATCTACGGTTTATTGTGAAGATTATTGTGTTACAAACGGCCCACCCCGTTTTATTATTTGCAGCTTTTCCTGACTGTCTGACTATAGTTAGCATAAGTAGGGCTCACATTTACTCAAAGGTAACACACTGTTTATGTTAAGCTGTCTCATAATAATATTGCTTCTTAAGGTTTTCCATGTGTGCATTTTTTTCTCTTGATACTACAACGTTGCTAGACAAAGCTCAGAGAAAGGATATTGAATTTCCTGTTTCATGGTTATGCCAGAAAGAAAATATTAGATGTTCAGAGAAGACAGAGGTTTACGAGCAGTAAGAGACCTAAGTAGTATTGGTATTTATTTATTTAACCTGACCATTGGCTTAAAGGGAAATCTGGAATTATTTGTGTGCGATATTGAGTTTTTAAAAAAAATTTTAGTGTACCCTTCAGGTGATAAACATTGCTTAGAAACAGTGAAAGGTTTGTGTGTGTCTTGTCCTTTAGTGTGGATTGGTGTTCTACACGTTGTCTGGTTTTACTTTCACCACTAAAACATGTGTGTGAGTGTCCACGTGCGTCCTGTAATGGACTCCCAACCTGTTCAATGTGCACGCTGTGGTTTACTCTCTGTACGAGGAGAAAAAAAGTTGTATTTTGCCTTTGAAAACAGCATTAAGGAGAGTTTATTTACACGCCATTACTATGCTGCAATGGTTTTTTGCATTCTATGGTGCACAAATTGTGTATTTGTAAAGTATATTTGTTATTATTACATGATACCACCTCGGGCTGGGCGATACGCCTGAAAAATGTATCACGATACAACTGTTTCAAATGAGTCAATATTGATAATTATTGATTCGTTTTTTGTTTTGTTTTTTACCTATAAGGACCAGAAGAAAAATTTCATTTCAATTTAAATACTTTTATTTTAAACGTAAACATTTAAAAAGAGGTCAACATAACTATGGGGAAAAAAACTAAATTAAAATAATCATAATAATAACAATAATAATAATAATAATAATAATAATAATAATAATAATAATAATAATAATAATAATAATAATTCATAAATTCACATAAATAGAAATGCCTTTCAGTCATTTACATGATCAATTCCCAACATTAAAACTGTTTTACAATTTCCAAGCAGCATAACTTTAATCTTATCTAAATTAATTAGAGATGTAAAGATTTATCGTGAGGCAGTTCAAAATCGATTCAAAGGTGTCATGGTTCACATCGATACTATCAGTGTTATCTATTTAGAATTTGAAATTCAGGAAGTACCACCATGTTTTAAATCAGAAGTGTGGAAGCACTTTGGCTTCCCCAAGACAAAATGAAAGAGGTGAGAAAGAAAGAACGTGTGAAATCCAAGGTAAGAGAGGATAGGGAGAAACAAGAGAGAGAGAGAATGAAAGCCATAGTTTGTTCATTTATATTATTTCTTTGACATGGGATTTGTTTTGAAGTCCAATTGTTTAGGCACAAAATACATTTTCAGTTGTACTTTTAAAAAGAAATGGAACTATTATACAGTTTTGCATAGTTTACTGTAGAGCCAGAATTTAAATGAATAGGCTTCTTCTTCATTTGTACAATTTCTTTATTTATTTCATTCAGGATTTATTTTTAATTAAATTGCATTGTTTTGCATAGTTTATCAAGGGATTTGTTTGACAATGAAAGATAAAAGAAAATAGTACAGTATTTTTTTTATTTTTATTTTTCAGTCATCAATTATCTACAGTCTCATTTTGTAAAATAAATCATAAGAGAATCGTATCGCGAACCCAGTATCGTGAGTTGAGTGAATTGTTACATCCCTAAAATTAATTGACAAACCAACCAAAAATTAAGTGACAAATCAACATTCTGATGCTGTTCTAGAGCCCAAGCCATGACGGGAAAGTTGTTTTCCATTCTAGAGCAACAAAAACAAACTCTTAGTTCTTGTTCATGAACCCGTGTTTTTTTTTCCATCCTCAGCAAATGGTGATGAGCCTCCGAGTGTCTGAGCTCCAGGTGTTGTTGGGCTATGCAGGACGGAATAAACACGGACGCAAACATGAACTCTTGACCAAAGCGCTCCACCTCATCAAGGCCGGCTGCAGTCCTGCGGTGCAGATGAAGATCAAAGAGCTTTACAGACGCCGCTTTCCTACAAAAATGGTGTCGCCGGTGGACCTCGCTCTCCCCACCGTTCACTCCGCCACCGGCCTACCCGCAGGACTCGCCCAGTTGGGCTTTGACAGGCACGGGTCACCATCGCCGCTGCTTCCTGTTTCCATACTGGGGCCCAAGCATGAGCTGGGTCTACCCCATCTCCCTTCCTCCCTGCATCCCGTTCACCCAGACGTCAAACTGCAGAGATTACCATTCTACGATTTACTGGACGAGCTCATTAAGCCGACCAGCCTGGGTGAGATACACAGCACTGGAACTGTTATGACCCCAAAAGTAGTGAATTTCCACGAGTGCTTTCTGCAATGTTCTCTTTTGACTCTTTATTCTGTTTATGTTTTGTTTTTCCACAGTTTTAGACAACAGTCAGCGGTTTCAAGAAGCATGTTATGCTTTTGCATTAACGCCACAGCAAGTTCAACAGATCAGCAGCTCCATGTAAGTGGGTAGAAGGATTTTAAAAATGATAATATGAATTATTGGAATGGAAGAAAAACAAGGACGCACAGAAGTCAACACATACCCCTCTGCCTAAATTGTCCATATCTCAAAAATTATTCAACCGATCAAACAAAAAAATGTACTAAGTGTTGACTAAATGCGTGGGATATTTGTTGAAATTACATGGAATGAACCTGATGTGAGTTTGGAATGATGATTGGTTTTTATTTGCTTTGCAGGGTTCCTGCAGATCCTTAAAAAGTTTTAAAAGGCATTACATTTATGAAAATAAGGCATTAATTGTCATTAAAAAGTCTAATATCCATGTTTCAAAAGTCTTACATTTTACCACATAATAAATATGACTTTATGATTGTATTTAGTCTCACGTTTCAAAATTGATGGTAACATTTGTGTTTGTTTTTTTTTTTTGTTTTTGTTTTTATGTATAAGCAATATTGAAAAAAATTTAAATTTAACGAAAAGTGCCTGTCCAACAAAGATTTTTCTTAATGGCTTTTCATGTATTTTTGTTGTTGTTTTATAGATTTCTGGCTATTCTTGTAGTCATCTTGTGTTATTGGAATAAATTTGAGTATTTTAGCCTTTTTTTGTGTATTTTACTGTCATTTTTGTGTGTGGCTTTTTTGAGGGGGGGCCACCAGTTGCACATCTGCACTAGACACGAGAAAAAAATGACCCTAACCCTATGTAATTAATGTGGCAGGTTTTTTTTTCTCTCTCCCAATTAAATTTACTGTGAAGTTGGTCTTAAATTTAATTTTAAATGGCAATAAAAAGTCTTCAAAAGTCTATCACCCATGCCACAGTATTCCCTGCTCTGATGTCAGCGCTCTCTCTGCCCTTTAGGGACATATCTGGGACCAAATGTGACTTTGCTGTTCAAGTCCAGTTAAGGTAAATAAGTTCTTCTATGATGGACCCATCTTATTAATGTTTGTGTTGTTTTGAATGTAAGTTGAGTGTCTTTGATGTTTGTTTTATCTAGTTTAGAAGTACGCTAGATATTTAAATATTTTCAAATCATTTAAAGAATATTACTGACAAAAGTGTTTAGGAAACCAAACCCTAATGTTGTTGTAGATCACTCTAACTAAAAAAAAACCGTGATTCTGATGCAAGTCATGTTTGATGATCTTGTATGTTTTACATGTAAGTTTAGCTATTTTAAAAGCCAAAATAAAATTAATGTAACAACAATAAAAAGGTGCCACATTGATTCAACCTTTATTTCAAGTTGCTTCCACTTTTATGAGAAATATCCGGAAAGGTTTTCACCGTAAAGTAATAAAACCATGACAAAAAAGTGGTAACTGGCATCGTTTAAGGCAAGGCAAATGTGTGTGTGTAGTTCATTTCATACACAAGGCAACTCGATGTGCTTTACACGATCAAAAAGTGCAACAGAAAACATTCAACAGCTTAAAAATCAATAGGAACAATAAAATCATCAGTAAAAACGTTTAAAAACATCAGTAAATATATTTAAAAACATCAGTAAAAACATTTAAAATCATCAATAAAAATGTTTAAAATCATCAGTAAAAACGTTTAAAAACATCAGTAAATATATTTAAAAACATCAGTAAAAACATTTAAAATCATCAATAAAAATGTTTAAAATCATCAGTAAATACATTTATAATCATCAGTAAAAATATTTAAAATCATCAATAAAAACATTTAAAATCATCAGTAAATACATTTATAATCATCAGTAAAAATATTTAAAATCATCAATAAAAATGTTTAAAATCATCAGTAAAAATATTTAAAATCATCAATAAAAACATTTAAAATCATCAGTAAATACATTTATGATCATCAGTAAAAATATTTAAAATCATCAATAAAAACATTTAAAATCATCAGTAAAAATGTTTAAAAACATCAGTAAAAACATTTAAAATCATCAATAAAAATGTTTAAAATCATCGGTAAATACATTTATAATCGTCAGTAAAAATATTTAAAATCATTTAAAATCATCAGTAAATACATTTAAAATCATCAGTAAAAATGTTTAAAAACATCAGCGAAAACATTTAAAATCATCAGTAAATACATTTAAAATCATCAGTAAATACATTTAAAATCATCAGTAAATACATTTAAAATCAGCAACAAAAACATTTTATCAACATGACCAAAAATCTCCCAGGTGCTCTTCTATATCATAGATGGAGATGACTGAGTTCGACACAACACAAATGGTAAAATTAGAACGTAACCATTCCCCCCCCGTGAATGTGTTTGAACAACACACAAATGGTTCCCGACAAATAATACTTTGTTGCTTTTGTTTGTTTTCAGATTTTGTTTATCAGAGACGAGCTGTCCCCAGGAGGACCATTTTCCTTCTAATCTGTGTGTGAAGGTCAACGGGAAGGCTTGTAATCTCCCAGTGAGTGTTATTCTGTTTCATCGTAATGTTTTAAATCACAGATTTTATTAAATAGTTCCTCCCCCCCCCCAGGGATATCTTCCACCCACCAAAAATGGAGCTGAACCAAAAAGGCCCAGCCGCCCCATTAACATCACGTCTCTGGTCCGATTGTCCACCACAGTTCCCAACACAATCGTTGTGTCGTGGACGTCTGAGATTGGACGAGTATGAGAATTTGTTCAGACAATGAATGAACAGAGAGAACCGGTGCTCATCTGTGCTTGTGTCCTCAGAGTTTCTCCATGGCCGTGTACCTGGTACGACAGCAGTCGTCTGCGGTGCTGCTGCAAAGATTACGAGCTAAAGGAATCCGGAACCCCGACCACTCAAGAGCTCTGAGTAAGTCATGACTTCCTGGGCTTTGAAACATGTGACGCATGTGAGCAGGATGTTGTGCAGGCCGGTTTGACCACATACTTACTCCAGATTCAACAACAGACGGAATAAAAAGCAGGTCGGCTTTGTTCACCTTTTGAAAGACTTCAGGTGTTTGTTTTTTTGAAACCAAAGTAGTTCTCTGGTATTACAAGCAAGGTTGGTGTCAATTACATTTTTCAGTTACAGTTAAGTTTTCATTATCACTGTCCCACTTCTGCGTATCAGTCCATTTACATCTTTTTCTGGTCCCTTTTTACTGGATCCTGACTGGTATACACCTCCGTCCGCTCCTCGTGCACCATCGACTCAGCAGTGATCAGGTTGACACAACAAACATAACATGGTTATTTGGCAACTTTATGCGGTTTATTGTTTATTTCTATCATTAACCGAGTGTTTCAACTCTCTCTCTCCCTCTCTCTCTCTCTTTCAATTAAACCATAATTGTAATTAATAATCAATTACAATTATAATTGACCCTAACCCTGATTACATCTCATACCGGTCGTGTTGAACTACTACACACAGCTTATAAACATGTAACGCTTGTAGGTCTTTTTTTTTTTTATTCAGTTTATTTCCGACATGGTTACATTCACTTTTTTTTGTACATGCCGAAAAAGGAGACGAGAGAAGCAGTTTGCTTATCTAAGTCCCGTCCCTTGTTTTGAACACAGAAAATTTACATCAAAGCTTGTCTCTCTGGTCAAACATTCTTAGGTCGTTCTGAACACAATTTCACCTTTTTTTTTGTCCTTTTTTGTGGAGGATTTATTCTCATTTGTAGTCAGTGTTGTCTTTTTTTATTCCTTCTCCTCTCTATCGTTGTTCGTGTCGGCCTTGTTCCCTGCGGATTTCATTCCCAGACGTTGTTTGTGTTCCTCCAGTTCAAAAGAAAAGTTCATCTTCTTTCGAAGTACCTTGATATCTTCAGAAAGTTTTCTTAGCATACGAAGGATTAGAAAGGCACATACCCCCATCATTAGCAGGCCAATGATCATGACCCCTAACAGGTAGTGGTCCTCCACATCTTCCGCTGAGAGGATTGAGAGGCACAGCATTTGGGTTTTTCCCTTTCTTGTATTCGTGTAAGAATGTGTTCCGAGTTTTTTCTTTAAATCTTGTTTTGTCTCTACATCAAGGTTGTTCCAGCTGTTGATAGCTAATTTTTTATCAATCCATGATATTTTTTTTGTCTTACGTTTGATTATTTGTTTCAAAGGGCAGCATTTCTCATATATTGTAGTTATTCTGTCTGTGAATGTGTCATATGCAATGTTCACATGTTATTGGTTTGTGTGTTTCTGGGTGGATGTTGTCATTAGTGTTAAATATTGTAAATATTGGTAAATGGTCGGAGATGTCATTTATTAATATTCCATTGGTTAGATCTGAATTTTGTATGTTTGTGAAGATGTTATCGATCATTTCTTCTTTTGTGCTTTGATTTCCAGTCAAAGAGAAGCTGACGGCTGATCCTGAAAGTGAGATCGCCACCACCAGTCTACGAGTGTCTCTGCTCTGTCCTGTAAGAACCATTGATGAGCTCTCAGGGTTTATTTTGGGTGAAGATGTGTTTGTTCTTTCAGTGACACGTGTCGTGTGTGTGTGTGTGTGTGTGTGTGTGTCTGCGTGTGCGTGTTAAAGCTGGGGAAGATGAGGCTGACCATCCCCTGTCGCTCAATGACCTGCTCCCACCTTCAGTGCTTCGATGCTACACTTTATATCCAAATGAACGAGAAGAAACCAACGTGGGTTTGTCCAGTTTGTGACAAAAAGGCGCCGTACGAGCATCTAATCATTGACGGGTCAGTACAGCACTGATACATCCCACTACATTTGGATGGAAAATTAACTGTGTGAGGTATTTAAGTCTGTATGTATATAAACTAGAGTGTCTGAAAGAAATGCACGTTTGGGTTTATTGGGCATCAGCAACCAAAATTCACTATATCTATAAATCCTCTCTCCAGTCTCTTATAATATCTACCGTCTCTTTCTTTAACGTCATCAAATCTTATTCTAACATCAAACGGACACCACATTTTCTGGTTATTTTAAAATGTATCGGAACATAATTGTGTGATCTATCGTTTCAAAGGCAATTCAACGTAGATTACCATTTTAAGTCGCACAATTTCATTTGTTTTACTTTGTGGAATTGAGTCATTTCACTGAATTCTCGGGAACATGGTACGTGCTATTCGGCGCGGATCCGTTCCACAGGCCTTGTTTTTTTAATGTGTAAATTATTTGCTTAGCAGTTATTGTGATATTTCTTTTAAAATATCTTCTTCTCCGCAACTTCTATAGTGCAATGTTCAATATGAAGTATAAAATATCTTAAATTTAAGTTATTGCACAGTGTCCCCGGCAATATCGGATCGGCTGATATTTTGCACTTTATGCAATTAATGTGATCGGCTGTAATGTCTTAATTCATCGATCCGATCGGTGACTTTTTGCAGATTCTCCCGTATCATGGTTTTATCCATCTCATTGACACCAAAGAGTTCCACACCACCGACAGGGATGAAAATTTGAAAGTACAAATGTTTTCTACACCAAAGAATATGAACTACATCACTGAACTTGAAGCGAACCGTCCTGTTTCTCTGCCATCATTTCTGACTTCTCTCCCAATTCCTCATCTTCACCTGCTGACCTCAACCTGCTTTGCTTTTTATGCTGGTTTCATTCTCTTTCCTTTGTTTTTTCTTGGCCTGCCACCTTTCGTTCCATTAATACAGATTAATAGGAGCATTGCGGCCGGAGGAGTATTTGATTTGTAGTTTTTTAAACAAGAAGACACATATTATTTACTTATATGTAGCCTATCTGTGTCTGTATGTTTATTAGGGATGCAACAATACAGTCAGCCCACGATTCAATACTTACTTGTTTTTGGTCGCCGTTCATGGTTCAGTTCTGATGCTCGGGGCGTTAAAGAGTTTCCAGTGTTACCTTTTTATTTTACTTTGAGGCAAAACCAAATTAATACATATTCCTGTGTATGGCGGATTGTGTGATATAAAATAAACAAAACTATAAAATAAATATGAAATAAAAAATCACTTCTTCCAAAGGACAAGTGCTTAACTCTGGCAACCCATATACAAACTAGGGAAATATTCATTCAGAAGTAAAATAAATAAACAAAAATTCACTACTTTCAATAAATAAAAATTAAGCATTTCAAGTATCAGCTGCAAATCCATAGTAATGAATACACCTACTGCTTTTGTTATTTTCTAGCTCACTCAGCTACACAGTGAAAGCTAATTTAAAGGCATACAATGCACAGAGCCTATACGCCAAACGGTAAAAACCGTAGTTTACAAGTCAGTATTGAACCGTGGATGCCATATTTAATGGTTCAATATATTACTGAGAATTGTTGCATGCCTAGTGTTTATATACAGTATATTTCAAAAATGTTTTCATAAAACTCTATGAGCACTTGTGACACTCTGCATTTTAGTTTGTACATTTTCATCAGCTTACCTTACTCTGGCTGTGTTTCCATTACCCTTGCAAATGTATAAAATCTAAATAGCGCCATAAAAACTGGTTATGGAAACAACTGAATTTTGGAAAACACACTCAAATTTAACGCTTTCATGAGGAAGAATTTCAGACGTTTTGATATTGAAATGTATCGCAAAAGCGCCATGGAAACACTTTTTCCGCAAATACACGTCACAGAACGTGACGTATCTGGTCACATGACCACTTCTCTCTGAGAAAACATGGCGCGGTACCTGTGGACAGAAGTGGAGACTAAGACATTTCTTAGCATTATACTTGAAAATGATTAGTGCCACATTAGACGTGAAACAACAAAGGAATGCATGATAAGGAGGTTTGGAGCGTCTGTCTTTCTGCAGAAAAGTCTCGCGGGATGAGATTTCAAGGGAGTTACGAGGCTTCAAAACAACGTTCAATGGAAACACGTTCAATGTGCAATTGTACTTTGTCGACATTTAGAAATATCGGTTTTATTTTGTGAAAATATGCAATGGAAACTCAGCTTCTGATGACTTGCATTGAGGGGAATCAGGAATGGTTGCAGTAAGAACCTCACTGGTGGTTTCAACTGTTTAGTGTGATTTAAATTTGCACAATGATTAATGTGATAAAAGCTGTGATCTCAGAATGGTTGAACTGTACATCAGTCAAGTGGAACATGTGTTTTTTTAGGAGAAAATAATAGTGAAAAGCTCTGCAGCATTGTAGAACACTGCAAAAACCTACATTAAGTTACCTTCGTGCCTCATGCTATAAATGTTACATTATTGCATTGCTATCAATTGTGCGTTCCAGGAGTTAATGTGAGTTCCTTTGCATTTTCACAGGTTGTTCATGGAAATTTTAAATAGCTGTTCTGACTGTGATGAGATTCAGTTCAAAGAAGATGGGAACTGGTCTCCCATGAGATCGAAGAAGGAGGTGCAGGAGGTTTCTGCGTCCTTCAACGGGGTCGGCAGCGGTACGCGCCCAGCACCTTTAATAATAATATTTACGTTTGGAAAGTCGCTGTGTGAGCATGTTGTGAGGTTGGTTTCGTTGTGTAGATTTGTCTCGAACAGAAGCACATGAGCAAAAACGAGGATCATCAAACGACAACAACAAGAAAGTGGATGTTATCGACCTGACTCTGGACAGTTCCTCAGAGGAGGAAGTGGACAACGAGCCTTGTCTGAAAAGGGCCTGTCCCTCGCTTTCTCCTGTTTCTCCTCCTCCAAACAAGGGGTACGTCACAAAATCACACATCAGGATTATTAAAGGACTCTTGTTTTTACATGCATGTTGTGTTATTTGTTGACAGAGTGCTGAACCTGCACAGTCAGCCATCACCAGTGAGCAGGGCCCCCAGCATGGGCCCCGTGGAGACCAGCTACATTCCTCCTCCTCCACCTCTAATCCAGGACTACCGCCACTACTACCACACAACCAGTGACCTGCCAGGTACAGCTATCAGGGGTTCTCCTCATGGGACCCATGAGTAATCAAATAATAATCAAATAAAAATAACAAGTGCTTTTTTCTGTCTTACAGATCTGAGTTTTTTCTCTTTCCTCCAAGGTGACAATCAGGTATGTTAATAGGCAGCAAGACAATTGCCACATCTTGTTATTTTCTGGTCAACTTACATAGCAATACCAAATGTAATGGCTACAGGGAAAAGTTACATCCAGAATGTTCAACCAATACAATTAACTTGGCTCCATAAATGAAGATCAACAGAGAGATAAACTGTGAATCAGTTTACCTTCAATATCTATGTTCAATATCTTTGAACATGAACGGATATTGCTTTCTTTACCAAAGGGGACTACATATAAGTCAAAATCATTAAAAGTATTTATTTAGAGTTCTTTAAAGTAGTTCTTTTAATTACAAGGCAAGGCAAATGTATTTGTATATTGCATTGCATACCCAAGGCAACTCAATGTGCTTTACATGATCAAAAAGTGCAACTGAAAACATTCAACATCTTAAAATCAATGAGAACATTAAAATCGGCAGGAAAAAACCCCCCAAAAATCAGTAAATACATTTAAAATCATCATCAAACACATTACATCAACAACAACATGACCAAAAATATCCCTCTCAGTCATTAGTAGAGAAAAAAAGTGTCTTTAACTTTGATTTAAAAATGTTCACATTAGATGCTGACTTCAGCTCTGCTGGCAGTTTGTTCCACTTCTTTGCAGCATAACAACAAAAAGCAGCATCACCATGTTTACTGTGAACTCTGGGCTCCACTATCTGACCTGTGTCCATAGATCTGAGAGACCTGCTGGGTTCATACCTGACTAACATCTCACTGATGTATTCTGGACCAAACCCATTCACAGATTTATACACCAGCAGCAGAACTTTAAAGTCTATTCTGAGGCTGACTGGGAGCCAGTGTAAAGACTTTAAAACTGGAGTAATGTGTTCTGACCTCTTTGTTCTGGTTAAGACCTGAGCTGCAGCGTTCTGAACCAGCTGTAGCTGTTTGATGCTCTTTTGGGGGATTCCTGTCAGAAGACCATTACAATAGTCCAGTCTGCTGGAGATAAAAGCATGGACCAGTTTCTCCTGATCTTTCCGAGTCATTAAACCTTTCACTCTGTATATGTTCTTTAGGTGGTAGAAGCTGTTTTTGTGATAGATTTGATCTGACTGCTGAATGTAAGATCTGAGTCAATCAGAACACCAAGGTTTCTGACTTGGTCTTTAGCTTTTAAAGGTCGAGACTCAAGATACTCGCTGACAGCAGTCCTCTTTTTCTTGTGACCAAAGACGATCACCTCCATCTTATCATGATTTAGTTGAAGAAAGTGTTCACTCATCCAGCAGTTTATTTTTTCTAAGCAAATACCTCAATGGGACGGGACCATAGTCATCTGGGTTCAGTGATAGATATAGTTGTCATCTGCATAACTCTGATAATCAACCTTGCAGTTCTGTAAAATTTGTCTTAAAGGAAGCATATAAAGGTTAAACAGAAGGGGTCCAAGAACAGAGCCCTGAGGAATCCCACAGGACATTGGTAATCTTTCAAATTCAAAGTTTCCAATGCTTACAAAATAAGGGGGGGCAACGCTCTGAGGAGAAAATGTTGTTTTCTGCGTTACTTGAAATCCAAAAATTATTTGTTGAATTAGTGAAGGGTCATGATGAATAGAGAGAGTTACTTACGTTTGGTATAGGTCCTCCACTAATAAATACTCACACACACTGTAGAGACAAGAAATAACATTTTATTCAAAAGACGTGCTTCACAAATTTAAATGAGGTATTACTGTATGTGGGACCCGCAGTAATATTGGGACTGTTATGGACAGAATACGCACGTCCGGGGCCTTAACGCCCAACAGCACTGGAGAGAACCCTGATGTGGGATCAAATATTGGAAGTGGGAATGTTAATCATTCACCCCATACAAATTGACACGTTGACTTTAATGAAAACGTATCAGCTTCGTTGCTGTTATGCAGCAGATACGCATCCAGTGGAAATTGGGGGTTACTCTGATGAAGTTTGAGACTTTTTAGTTTTAAACTGTTTGCTTCCTGTCCTGCAGCATTACAACATGGTGATGGCAGCGGCAGCAGCAGCATCAGCCTCTGCCCCCGAGGACCACGACTTGCTTCGTTTCCTGCCGTACGGCTCCTCTCCCATGTTACGGGAGCCTCCGGGCACCCCCGGGAGTAGCACGCTGGCCGCCACCAACGGAGGCAGCAACAGCGGCAGCACCAGCAGCCTGGTTTCCTCCAGCAGTCTGAGGGAACGCGACAAAGACCGGGACAGAGACAGCCACAGCATTTCAGGGCTGTCGAGGACCTCCGTGGAAGCTGCTGCTGCAGCCATTTACGGCTCCATATCAGACGTTATTTCTCTGGACTAGATCCTCAAAGGACTGAAGGACAATGGGAGAGCCGCAGGACTGGAGTTCTTTGTAAATAAAGAGAAGCAAGACGAGAGAATACAGTGCTATGTACAGAGAGGAAATCTATTTTCAATTTTACTTACCATGTGTATATAAACTTAGGACACTTCTTGTCCAGTGAGTTACTTCAGTTGATATTTTTTTGTTAATACTGAAGACTTTTTCACACCTCTTCATGTGGTCCTTTTATTATAGTGTACCTTTTCTACCTGATTTTTACAGTTAAGTTTCAATACTTAATGTCAACGGCATTGTTTCAGTACACGTGCACAGACGCCTCGAGGAGAGTGACATTTAGAGGACAAAAGGAAACGGGCATTGTTGGAGGTGTGTAACCTGTGTGTGTGTGTGTGTGTGTGTGCAGCAAAGTGTGTAAGACGTTCTTTATTCTATTCTAAATGACATCCACTGTGTGTGAGTTCTGACAGCAGAAAGATCTGGCCTCCTCTGCCATCACTGGACATTGAATTTCCTCCAATATTCATGCTGTGGTTGATATTTATAATGTAAGTTATGTTGTGAGTGTGTGCGCGCGCGTGCGTGTGTGTTTAAAGCCGCTAAACATGCAAAAGCTGGATCCTTCTGTTGTCATGACAGCATGTTTTTTTCCCTCTGCATTCAAAGACAATGACGATAATGAAAATACCAATTGGGAGTTTGTCAGTATTGTGAGATCGAGCTAATGCTACGTGTCAATGAAGGACACTGGTTCAAACAGTTTGACCTTTTATCTACAATTTTGTGTGTTTTTATGTTTCCTTTTTAGGTATGTGTATTTTGTTTTGACTTTTACTTCATATGACAGACAAAGAAAACAAACTGAAAGTGGCCATTCTTTAAATTTAAGGTAGTTTCTGGTACATCTGAGGTCAGATCTCAGACTCAACATTTCATTCTAGCCGTGTTTAACTTGAGCACTTGACTTTCCTGACTTAGTGGAGCAGTGAAATAAACTTCAACCTTAGAGTATTTCTCAGCTTTCTTTTGCTTACAAATGATCTGAACTCTTACCTGTTGGAGTGCCGTGCGGACCAGAGTAGGGGGCCTCTTTAGTTTGATGTTCGGTGTATTTGCAGCTGCCTTTAACATAACTGTGACTAGCATTGTTTTTTTTGGGGTTTTTTTTAGTGAATCACAACATGCATTTTTGGCCAGAATTTGAAAATCAGTATACTCAATAAGCACACCTCCCCCTCCGTCTATTATTATTATTATTATTATTATTATTATTATTATGTTCGACTTGTGCTTACATTTAGGATTATTTATTATCATATATATTTTCAGCATTCGTTTGATTCGTGGATATGCATTGCATTGTATGTGATATTTCTTTTGTAATTATATAATTAATGCTATTTAAAGACGTCATTGTTGCTCGACATTGCATTGTAACACTTTTCGTTTCTGTCTGTTTTGCTATCAGATGATGTCAGTAACTCAATAGACGCTTTGGTCAATGAAAACGGCCACCAGGTCTCCTGTGGTGTATGATATTTGCACGAAACTAAACCGATAGACGACACCAAACTTGCCATATTTGAACCAATTTTCATCACTTTTTATTGCCATATTTTTTTACTCCTTTTAATGCATTTTTGCTACATTACTCCAAATTCTGACACTTCTACATCAAATTTCAATGCCTGTTCTGCACATTTTTTTTTCCACTTTCAAGACATGTTCAGCACTTAAAAATCCTTTCCACCACTTTTCCACCTAATGTCCCATATGTTGACCCATCATTGTCACTTAACCTCTTTTCACAATATTTCATACATATTTCTGCTATTTAACCACATTCACAATTTGTCATGCCCATTATTTGCTAGTTTAAACTAATTCTTCCAATATTGACAGTTTGAACCCTTTTTACCACTTTTTTTCTCCGTTTTTGGCCCACTGTAATTCGCAACCTTTAACCAATTTCTGTGGTTTTTAAAATCAAATTTCACCACCTTTTCCACCATTTTTTGGTCACTTTTAGCCCATTTTTATTTCTGATTAAAACAAGGATTTACACCTTTAAGATGACTATATAATATGGCCCAAATAATACTAAACAGTTCCTGCATAACAGTGGATATTATTCAGATGAATAAATAAATGTGGTTATCACAGATTCATAGAACAATGGACCATCATTTTGCTGATTTTATGGATGGACCCCAAAAATCTCTCCCCTTTATTCCTCGTTATAGATGGCCCTGTCTGCACATGACCGTTCTTTAATGTTCATGCGTGTTCAACCACCTGTAGCTACAGTGGGGGGTCCCCAGGCTTTGGAACCTTTATTTCGGGGATCACGGGCTGAAAAGGTTTAGAACCACTGACCTACTACATATCACTATTAAACCCTTAAGGAAATTACTGTTTAGACACATTCATATTTATATTAAACATAGTGTTTTTCTTTTTAAAGCGACAGTATGAAGGTTTATAGACTTTTAACATGACAGGAACATTTTACAAATGGACTAAATAGTTCAGTGAAGACAACTTTTGATACATCGAACTGTTGAGAAACCGTATCATATTCAATTTCTCCCTTGTGTTTAACCATGTGTGAACTTACGACAATTATCTTTCTTCAAATATTTATTTTGCAGAGAGACTGACACACACACACAAACACACACACAGTGACCTTTTCGTTAGGGAAAAATTGACATAAAAATATCAAAACTTAAAATATAGAAATATGATAACATTTCTGTACAGATTAAAGATGTCCTCCTGTTAAAACAAATAAGTTATCTATATTATAGCTTAATTATGATTTTGACTCCTAGTATTAATATAATATAACTGAAGCTTTGTTGAAGCGCTGGGTTTTCAGCTTTTCTGATTTTCTCCCATATTCATATTACATTAGGTTTTGTCTTGTTTTAAAGTATGTCTGTGATAGAACAATATAAAGAAAACAATGAATAACTTATCAAACCTACTTGAGAAAGATGTAGGGAATAAAAAATAATAATTAAGAAATAGGATTTCTGTCAATAAATCTTGCTATGCATATGATAAGATTAAAGTTTCTCAAACATTTGGATGCCAACGCCACACTTCATAATAGAAATGATTAAAGCTGTGTATTTTCAAAGCTTGTTAAACATATTTTAAATGAAAAGTCTATTCAGTGCTTATCATAACTCAAAATTTTACAAATAATTCATTTTGCATTGAAACAAAAAAGAAAAGCAGTTGATAAAATTAAATGCAATAATACAATTGATTATATTAATAAATCATCTGTTTAAGGTGATGAAAGATTTTATGAAGTTTAGAAAGATTTTACTTAAAAATATTACCAGCAGCTCACAAAACGACAACAAAAACACACAAAATAAGAGAAAAACATACTAACTAATAAAAAGAACACACAACAAAATACACAAAATGACACCAAAAACACACACACACCAAAAGAGAAAAATACTATAGGAAAGGAACACACAAAACAACAGCAGACACAGTGAACGAGAGAACAACACACTCGATCGCTACAAAATACACAAAAATTACAGAGAAACATACAAACGACACCAAAAAAACACACACACTGAGAGAGAATAATTTAATATACCGACAACACACAAAAATAACAACAAAAAACACACAAAATAAGAGAAAAATATGTGGAATAATAAAAAGAATAGACAAAAAATAACAAAATGTGCCAAATTGCACACAAAAAATATGATGGAAATGATCTCGATCAGAACATGAACTGAAAATACAAAGGTCAATCTTGGTCCCACATCAGGAGGGAGATGACAGGAAATTATTTAAAAAAAACAAAAAACTAGAGAAATTCTATTCAGAAGGCACTAAATACTGTTTAATTCCACTTATTTACACAGTGATATTCTTTTTGCCTGTGGTGATCAAACTGTATAATGCATCACTGTAACCTCACAGCTTGATTGTTGTAAATATCTGTATCATATTTGTATATTTATAGAGAAATGTGTATATATTTTTTTATTATTATTAGCAGTATTATCTATCTTACTTTATTTTTTACTGTGGTAATGTGTGTGTATCTAATCCTTATTTTTAACAGTATTTTACTCAATTATACACTTATTTAACATTTATTCTTCTTTCGTCTCTGTTTAACGTTTATTCTATTGTTTGTGATATTTTCTTGAGCGGCTGTAACAAAAGCAATTTCCCCCTGGGATAAATAAAGGAATTCTGATTATGATTAAAACGTGTGTTTTGATTCGTTCATTCCATCATTATGATCTATAGATGTTTTTTCACAGAATTCTGAAGAAAATGTGCTAATCGGACAAAGAGGGTACTTGGATTCAAAAGTTAGAGAAAGTGAAACTTCAGCCAAAACACTTTGAGAAGCAGTGTTTTAGATAATATAGACACTATATTAGTATAAGGTAAAACAGGTGAAACCATAAAATTTACCAACAGGGGGCAATAATGAAACAATCTGGACGCAAACTGACGTCAAACTGCACAAAAGCAGAAGAAGAAGTTGAACTGAAGGTGTTGACCAATCATCGCTGCCGACCCGCTCCTGCTAAACGGAAACTACGCACGATGCGTCAGTGCGTCAGCCGTGACGTCATTAAAGAGCGGCGCCGTTGCAGAGTGGAATGGGAGCAGGCGATTTTTCCCATATTTTGTTAGTTTAATCTGTGAATGGCGCCGAAACAGGACCCGAAACCTAAATTTCAAGAAGGTGGGACTGTAGTTCTTTACATTCTGTGGCTGTTTGGAAGTGTCTGAGCCTCATTAAAGGTTCAAGTATGTCCGCAAAACTAAGAGTGGCGCCTGCGAGCAGCAGCTAGCTTTGTTAGCTTTCATTGTTTTTGATTTGGTCAAAGAATCGATCGCTTGTAAAAGCCTTTTTGCATCTTTAATGAATCTAACAGACATGAGAGAAATGTGTAATATATAAGTAGCAACAAACAGTGTATTAGTAAGGTTTTACGTGTGTTTTGCATGGTGAAATTAGCAACTTAATGCTTTACAGTTAGCATTTAGTTAGCATCTCTGTCATCACCTGTCAAACCTCATTAGCTTATTTATTACCATTATCATTATTATTACTATATAATTTCTGTTTACACTGTTAATGGATATATTTGCGGATTATGAAAGCTCGTATATGAGGATGAGAAGAATACATGATTACAGAGTTAAAACATTTTCGTTTTTAATGCAGTTCTCAACTTTATTATTAATAATACATTTTATTTAAAATCGCTTTTCAAGAGACTCAAAGTGAAAAACACTTTATAGGTTCATAACAACGGCAAATGCAGTGATTAAAACAAAGAAATAAATATCAGATAAAACAGACAGTTATGTACAACTGCTGTTATCAGGTCTTATGGTCCTTAAAAAGTTTTAAACTGCAATACATTTATGAATCTAAAAATAAAGCCTTAATTGCCATTAAAATGTTTTAAATCAATGTTTCAAAAGTCTTTACATTTTAACTCATAATAAGCACGATTGTAAATAGTCTCATTTCAAAATAAATGGTAACATTGGTTTTAAGAAAATGTATAAATAACATGGGAAAATGTAAATTTTATGAAAATTGCCTGTTTAATTTGCTTTTATTAATGTTTTTGTGTCTGTTTTATAGATTTATGGCTGTTGTGATAGTGATGTTGTATTTTTGGAGTAATTTTGATTATCTTAGTCTGTTTTTTTTGTGTATTTTACTGTCATTTTGTGTAGTTTTGTGTTTACTTTATGAGCCGCCAGTTGCACGTCTGCAATTGACCCTTGGGCCTAACCCTATGTAATGAATTTCCCCAATTGTGTTTACTGTGACGTTGGTCTAAAATTTAATTTCAAATGGCAACAAAAAGTCTTTAAAAG
The DNA here is from genome assembly GCF_900634775.1 of Gouania willdenowi. NCBI lineage: Eukaryota > Metazoa > Chordata > Actinopteri > Blenniiformes > Gobiesocidae > Gouania > Gouania willdenowi. The sequence goes on along the minus strand of NC_041049.1, from coordinate 60,949,419 downwards.
TGTTGGATTTAATTTGACTAAAGCTGTAGGAAGTTACCCCGTGTTTGCTCATTGTGATTTCAACATTTAAGCACGACTGTGTTTGTGAAGTTGGTTTTTGTTCTGTACATGAACCACTACTTTCATGCTGATTTTTAATCGACTCTCTGTTCAGGTGAAAGAGTGCTGTGTTTTCATGGGCCATTGCTCTACGAAGCTAAGGTAGGCTGCATTAGTTGTCCCCATCCCCCACCTCCCACCCACTGCTGTATTTCGCTTATCGATGATCTCTGCTTTCTTTACAGTGTGTTAAAATAAACATCAAGGACAAGCAAATCAAATACTTTATTCATTACAGCGGGTGGAACAAAAAGTGAGTATCATGTTTAAGATGATGATTTGTAACGCATGTGTAACTAACCTTTATGTTATATTTTTTTTGCAGCTGGGACGAATGGGTCCCTGAAAGCAGGGTGCTGAAGTATGTTGACAGTAATCTGCAGAAACAGAAAGAGCTTCAGAGGGCCAATCAGTAAGTGTCGTTGTCTTTGAAACTGTAATGATCCACAATGAACCCCCACCCTGACCCTTAGCCTTTAGTTCTCCAACTCGCCATCAGCTATCTCCTTTAATTTGTTTTTAATCTTGTACAGCTCACTTCCTGTTTTTTGTGTTTAAACCTGCTTTCAGTCCTATGCACCCATTTGTTTTAAATATAAAGTGCATTATAAATCAAATTTATTTATTTATTTTCTTAATTAAAGAAAATAATTTTAATTCAAAATATTTCAAAAATCTATTTTAATTTTTCAGAAATTTCAGGTGACCCAATTTAAACTCCAGGTGACCCCAAGATTAAAAAACACTGATTTAGTGGCTTCTGAATAGATTCATTTCTGTAGTTTTTATCGTTTCCAGTCATCTCATGCCTGGGACGGGACCAAGACTGACAATTGTTCATCTCTCTCTCTCTCTCTCTCTCTCTCTCTCTCTCTCTCTCTCTCTCTCTCTCTCTCTCTCTCATGTACCCCCTGTTGTGCCATTGCGTACCCATAGGGGTACACATACCCCAATTTGAGAAACATTGCTCTAACCCACTCAACACAAGTCGCTCTTGGCTCGAGGTTCTGGATATTGGTGTAGATCAGACATGGGTCACATGCAGTGCTCAATTTTGTACAGCACCCACCCCCCAAAAAAGCAATAAAAAAACAAATGCATGATTACACACACACACACACAAAAGAAATATGTACAAAACAACAATAAAACAAATGACAGCAAAAACAAATACACTAAATTACTTTTTAGAGCTCATTGATGAAATGCCCCCCAGTTACAGTCATGTTGGCTGAAATGACCAATAATGTAACAAAAATACTGATGATTGTGAAGTTTGTTCAAGATTATGTAACATAGAAAAAACCCCAACACACTTGTTAGATGTATTGAAGAAGGAACCTAAAAATAAAATCTATAGAGATGTTTTCCCCCTGCTGTGTGATTAATTTGAGGAATCCTGCATAAATCTTTCATCATGTGTTTAATTTTTCTTTGTAGAGACCATTATGTTGAAGGAAGAATGAGGGGCGTTGCACCGAACAAGAAGTTACCTGCTGCATTGCAGAAAAACGATGTGTGAGTCACATTTTTCACTTTGGCTGCATGTGACTTTATTTATAATGTTTGGACTGTGGTGATGATTTATTTTCCTTTGTTTTAGGAAAACCAAAAAGAACAAACTGAAACGTGAGTATCTGAGTATGAAGGTTTCTTTTCTTTACGATGGTAAACTCTTTTCAACGTTAATTAAATGGTTTGCTTGTGTAGCTCCTGGAGCAGGTGAAGGAACGAGTTCAGGAGGAGACCCAACTCACCCTCCTCGAAAGAAGAGGGCACGGGTTGACCCGACAGTGGAGAGCGTGAGTAGCTGTTTTAGAAATTCCACGGTTATACGTAAATAAATATGTAATACATTTTATTCATTTATTTTTAAACTACAGCGCCACTCACGCAAAAAAACAACTCTAACTTGTTTTTTGTGACTCAGCTGTGAAATGTGTTTTTTTTATATAGTTTCTTTTGCAATTATACATACAAACAAAAACATAAACAACAATGATGTTTCAGTTTAGTAGATATGAGATGTACAAAATAAATTAACAACGAAATAAAGAAGTTACCCAAGAAGTGGTGGGATCATCAGCTCCAATTTACACTATCCGTAGCTTCCATTTTTTGTATAAAAATTATAAAAGGTTGCAGATGGTATAACATGTCTAGGTTCTGCCTCTCGTGGTGCATCATATTTTCTCATATATCAAGAAATGAACAATATCATTTACCCATGATTTAAAAGTTGGGGGATGTTTGTCCTTCCATTTAAACAATATCAGGCAACGTACCAAGAGAGAACCAAAAGCGAACATAGATTTTTCGCAATGACTGAGATATAACTCAGGTGATATGACCCCAAAAATTGCTGTTTTAGGAGTGAGTTTTAAGGATATCTTTAAAACATCTGTAAATGTTGAGAATATCAGTTTCCAAAACCTGGACCACAACATGTATGTAAGAGTACTTGGTGCTTGCCTGCAACGGTCATACATGGTGGGATCAATACCAGGAATCAGTTTTAGACCAGTGGAGGCTATGCATAACCTTGAATTGGATCACAGCGTGTCTTCTCCCTGTGCTAAAGGGTGTTCATCAAGGTTTGGTTTTAGGCCCACTGTTGTTTACAATTTATGTGAATAATATTTGTGGCAATTTGTCTGATGCCTTTTATGCTGATAACTAGGGCTGCTCAAATAATCGAAATTTTATTACAAATTTGATTATTACTCCCAATGGTTATCTTGAAACATGGCAGGAGAAATGCAGCAAAAACACTTAAACAAGGCAAATTGTCTTCTATCGGAACACGTTGGGTTTGATGATGAAGATCTACAGCAAAGACGCATCACGTGCAAAAAGTGTTTTGTTTTGTGCAAAAGTGAACATACTTGATTTTAGTGTTTGAAGGATTTTATTTATGTTTAAAGAATATATTTTATGTTTATTTTTGTCCAAAAAATAAATTACTTTTTGGTTGACAAATAATTTTGATTTCAATTGACTAAAACAATTGTTTATAATTTTTTCTATAATCGAGCAGCCCTTGTGATGACACTGTTTTTTATTGTTTATCTTCTTCAGCTTTGAAATGCCTTGAGTTCTTGCAGTCAGCCTTCAACATTGTTGACGTTTGACTCAACTTAAGTTAATGCTGAATGCTGATAAGTCAAAGACCAACCTGGCTTTTTTCATATCGCAGCAGCTTCCATCTCACCTTCCTAGGTTATTAACTTATTATGGGATTGAAATTGAAATAGTCACTCACATCTTATAAATACTGAGGCATTCTGATTGATCAAAACTTGCCCTTTAAACTGCATATTGATAAACTTGTCTCCAAGATGAAGTTCAAATTGGGTTTTTTTGTTTTTTTTATAGAAATAAATCATGTTTCTCATTGCGAGTCAGAAAACATTTTTACCTTTGTTGGACTATAGAGACCTGCTGATCAGTTTTTAAAGGAACTGGATACTGTATATCACTGCTTTGCGTTCTATTACTGGTTGCAGCTATCATGTACATCACTGTTCCTTATTTGCGGTTGCACATTGCCCATCTTTGTATGTTTGTAGACTTTCTCACTGCTTGACTTTTATTTATAAATCTATTTTTGGACTTCTACCTACATATTTGTGTTTGCACATGTGTAGCAACATCAGTCAGTATGGCCTGCGCTCTCAGGATACCATACACATGCAGGTCCACGATAGTCAGAACTGAACTGGGCAAAAGCTTTTACGTTTTCTGCCCCGTCTTCCTGGAATGATGTGCAGAAGGACTTAAAATTGACATAACTTGTAACTCTGGGGGAATTCAACACAATTATACAAAAAAGAGAAATTAGCTTAATTTGATCTTGTAACTGTGCTATTTAAACATGTATACTTCACTTTTGCTCTCCAGTATTGTGTGACTACATTTTATTTGTGTGTGTGTGTGTTTGCTTTAACTGTTCAGTTTTTTTTCTTTGTGCTGCTGTCTTGACCAGGTCACTCTTTCTTTTAAAAGAGGTTATTAAATTTGAATTAGTTTATTTTTATTTTTACCTGGTTAAATAAATATTGATTGATTGATAAAGCAAATGGAAGACTGTGTATATGTGTATATTTCCTTATATATTCTTCCCAGACACTCTTAGAAAGTTCTAACCCCAATTCTTCCTCTGAACATTTCTTCACCTGAAGTCTCTAAAGAATAAATGAGTCCAATAGACCCTTTTAAAGATGATTAAGTTCCAAAATAGAGTGTAGGAGAGAGCTGGTCAGTGTAGATGGAAAAGAGGAGATAAATGTTGGTACAAAATGATGGATCTGAAGATATCTAAAAAGAAATGTCACTGCGGAATATTGATTTTTGATTTCAATTCATCAAAAGATGCAACATTGTTGAAATGTTTGTTTTTAGGAGGAAACGTTCATCAATCGAGTTGAGGTTAAAGTGAAAATCCCAGAGGAACTCAAACCGTGGCTCGTGGACGACTGGGACCTGATTACACGTCAAAAACAGGTGAGCACATTTATTATTCACATCTTTATGTTTTCTTAAGTTGTTTATCATCTGTTCTTTGTCTGTTTGCAGCTTTTCCATCTACCTGCCAAAAAGAACGTCGACGCTGTTCTTGATGATTATGCAAACTACAAGAAATCAAGAGGAAACTCTGACAGCAAGTAGGAACTGATTCAGGAACAGGCCTAATATGAAGCTACAGCAGGACTTCAGTTTAACACCCTCGTATATTGGTTAATGTATTGATCCTATTGAGGCAGTAGTAAACGTGTGTTTTTCTCTGTTCTGTTCAGGGAGTTTGCAGTAAACGAGGTTGTCGCTGGTGTCCGAGAATATTTCAACGTTATGCTGGGGACGCAGCTGCTTTACAAGTTTGAGCGGCCGCAGTACGCAGACATCCTGGCCAACCACCCGGACACGTCCATGTCTCAGATCTACGGAGCCCCGCACCTGCTCAGACTCTTTGGTAAAAATAACAAACACACTAACCAGAGTTTTCACTCAAGTTATTAAGTGGGTGTCCAAAAAGAGTGCGTTTCGTCTCCAGTGGGATCAATTCAGGCTCTGCCACTATGAGAGGCACATTTACAGACTCACTAGGCCTAGACCTTTCCAATGACACCAGAAAGCCCACAACCCAATTTAAAATGTGCAGTTGTTGTGTGTCAGAAACAGGCAGTGGAAGTTGTCTCTATGACGTCACACTACAGAAAAAAGCAAACATTTGATCGTATATGTCCTATATTAAAATGATCATTGGATTCTCTTTTTTTATTAAAATAAACTTGTTTGTTGATGCCATTAGGACTTTAATGACTTCTAATGACTGTTACTGCTGTGTTTTGTAAAACAATGCGAATCCTGGATTGGTTTACAGAAGCTACACAGTCATTATCACTTTGGCAGACAATGTCTAGGGCCCTATAATTTTAATGGAATGCTGTGCTCTGTGCACATCTGTGACTGTGCATCACATTAAAGAATGTTGTGCAGTTTGTAAGCAGCTCCTCTTGCTGTCCTTGTATCTCAGTGAGAATCGGAGCCATGCTGGCGTACACACCCCTGGATGAGAAGAGCCTGGCTCTGCTACTCAGTTACCTGCAAGACTTTCTCAAGTGAGTACTTCAAGTGTACCTGTAGTGAAAATGTATATAACAAAACATGTGTTTATTGTCTTACCAATAAACCTTGTGCACTTTTTTTTTTAAAAGAAAACACATTAAAAGGATTTTTTAGAACAATTTTATGCCGTCGGGGCATCAGCTATGGAGAGTTGCCATTTTCGTTCGTTGATTCCTGTTAGCTGTTGCTAGGCAATGGTGTTCTGTTGGTCTACAGTTTCAGAAGGCGGAGTGTAAAGCTATTGGTTGCTATAACAACAACAACAACAGAAAAACCCCATAGAAATTTTTTTTTAAGCGTCTCAAAACCAAATAACGACACTAAGGCAGCGTTATCCAGACGTTGGCTCCACAATATCGATACAGTAAACACACTTAGATTGTTTACATTCGTACAATATTCGGTGATATATAAGGACCGTTTCAAGCCGAGCTGCTCTGAGGGATCTGTAGGCTAAGCTAATGGGTTAAGCTAATGTACACGAAGCAAAAGTTACATCTGAAATCAGATGCGGTCGCGACAGAATTCCTTCACAGAAAGTCACAATGTAGCTTGTAAACGTACTTGTTCACAGCACAACTACGTTTCTGCTTACATGGGCGGGTGTCTTGGCACTAAACGCACCCCCACCAAATTGTTCATCCTCCCGTCCATGAATAAATATCCTTTGACGCAGCTTTCATCACAGTTCTAGCCGTATTTTAGCACTTCCATCACCTAACTACTCAGCCATGGCTCGTTTCTGCTGCTAACAGTAGCTCTGTCCATTAGGCTAATTCTGATTCTGAGTGGGTGCAGGGAGGCTCACAAGAAGCAGGAAGTTGGTGAGAAAGGTGATATTTAATCCTTTCCTAACATACAACCTGGATGCTGCACTTTTATCACTGAAGTAGAGGTTACACACTGCTACACTTCCCATAATGTAAACAGATTTGTTACGCCTCTACATCCCACAATGCACCAGTTATTTAAAGAGACAGGCTTTGGACACAAATGCTTCATATCCTGTCTAAAATGGCCACTTGCTATATTTTATGCCTGACAGTATACAGTATAATCGTTCTAAAAAGTCATTTCAATGTTTGTTTGTTTTTTCAAAAATAAAAGGCGAATATATTTGGTTTATTGGTAATACATTAAACATGTTTTTGCTCTAAATGTTTTCACTACAGGTTTACACTTTAAAGAGGTTGAAATGGTGCTCTCAGTGATGAATCCTGAGCTGAAACATGTGTTCCCTTTCAGGTATCTCGTCAAGAACTCTGCATCACTCTTTAACACCAGTGACTATGAAGTCGCTCCACCAGAATATCACCGCAAGGCAGTGTAACCAGACCTGATCCTGATCCTAATCCTAATCCACTGTGTAGATTATGGAGGACATTTACTAAACAGTAGGGTGGGATTGTGTGATTATCTGTTTGCAGAGCAAAGGTGGCTCTGATGCCTGGACTTAACTTTTTTTTCTTTCATGTGGAAAGCTGCTGAGTCACTCTTTCTGGATTGGTATGTTTTTCAGTACCACTTTTTAGTTTTTGTCTCCTCGGCCGTTGTTTTTCTAATAAAAGTTGTTCATTCTACAGACTTTGTTTTGGTGTTTCATCTTCTGACAAGTAATGAAATACAAGTACTCTTTTATTGTACTTAATTAGTTTTTTCTGGTATATGTACTGTATCTCTAAAAATTATTATTTTTTTATTTTATTTTTTTCTCCTTTTTCAAACAAATATCTGTAGTTATTACTCCTTACATTTTAAAAATGAGCTCATCACTTTTAAGACCTTCGAGGATAATGTCACAATGTAAAGATGCAAAACAAACAACCACAATGCTGGATGAGAAGCTTTAAACTTTTTTTTATTTACAAATTGTATCTATAATGAGTGCTAAATTTTCCAGGTGTTCATAAAAGGTAACAGGTTTAATTTATTGCCATGTAAAATTTTTCTACAACTTCTTAAAACTGTTAAACTCAAAGCTGCTCTGCATGGGTGTTTTTTTTTTTTTTTTTTAACATTTTATTTACAAATTGTATTTATCGTGAGTACTAAATTCTTCAGGTGTTCAGCGATAACCGATTTAACCAGTTTCTGTGTACCAGTATTCTACAAGTTCTTAAATAAAAGATATTATTGAAGGGACATTTGTTTTCCTGTTTTACTAAAGTACATCTAGTCAGGGTTGGGGTCAATTATAATTGTAATCAAGTATTTGATAATGAATTACAATTATAACGTAAATATAATAGTACAACCATGTTACAGTTCTATGTACAGTTCTACCCATATGTAGTTAACAATTAAAATGTTTCATATTGAACTTTCCCACATTTTACCATTTAAAAAAAAAAATGTAACCTAGGAGTATACTGACACAAAAAGGGCTCAGATGCCCACACCAAAAATATGAAAACCTATATTTTCATTGATTATGAAGCCTGATATGGTAACCAATAGATAGGACAAAAATTAGATGATAGATATTTGTTTTTAGTGTATTTTACAGCTGATTTAGGACCTGTTAGCATTAGAGATGCTAACAGAAAGCTAACACATGAGTAACGTTAACTTTTACTATGTTATTTATTTCAAGCTCAGTAATTGTGCTTAGTTGTAATTTAACTTTAGTAATTGATAATGTCATTGTAATTTACTTTTGAGGATAAAAAACAATTGTAATGTAATTGTAATTGCAAAAAATGCTGGATACAGTAATCATAATTGAATTGTAATTGTACTGAAAAACATAATTGACCCCAATCCTGCATTTAGTAGCATGTACTTTTTTTTTTTTTTTACTTTTTACTCAAGTAGGGAGCAATTTCAATACTTTTAACTTTTACCAGAGTCATTTTTTATTCAAGCATTTATACTTTTACTTGAGCACTACAGACTAGTACTTTTGATCTTCGGCACCAACGTGACCGTAAAGCTGGAGCAGCTCATAATTATGTATCCTTTACCATGTGTTTAAGAAGATCAAAGAAGGATCCTGGTGAACACACATTGTTTTCCTCTGAAACTTTTGGTTTAACTTAAAGCTCATGTTCTTTCAAACTTGTAATGTTGTGTAAATCAGGATGGTTTGTTATGTCTGCGTCGTGGTCGTAAACGGCTGTAACTGGGCGAGGGCAGCCAAAGTTCCTCTTTGTGTAGAAATGAAATGTAAATCACTTGGTTTGCTTGGAGCAGATGGTTTGAATTTAAACACTTGACTGCAGCTGCCTTGGCTTCAGGCCTAGTGCTGAGATGCTTTCAATATTCTCCTTGTTTAAAATAATTTCAAGCTGCTTTTCTCTCTGAATGAAACTATTTGAGGTTTTATTAAAGGTTTATTGAGCTCGATAAACCTGCACATTTCATCTTCATGCTGCTGTATTTAAAGCTCAAAAAGGATTAGATCAGCATCACAACAGCCTTTCTCTGTAATAATTCTATTATCTTCACTATTTCTACTTCCCTGCAGTTTGAGCTAAAAGTGTGTAGTAACCCCCCTCAAAGCATCTTTGTGAACAAAAGTGACATTTTGGTGCCTCTCAATATTTCAGTAATTTTTAAGGCTAATTGTATGAAATTTTGTCACTATTGTTTTTTTTTTAGTTTTATTTGCTTAATTCCAAAGACCTGTGTATTGGAAGTGTATAGAAAAGGAGATACATTATGCATCATACTGACACTTAGTAACCTTGTGACCAAATATGCACCATTGACTCTCATTGTAACCATATATTTTTCATATACTGTGACATATCATAATGCTTTTTCAATTAATACCAAATAGATCAAAGCCTCTACCTTCAAAATAAAGAGAAAATATGTTTTTTGTAATGACCAACCACCAATCAGAGACCATCGCATAAAGTTTTAAGGGAATTTTAGTGAAGGCCTGGATTTCTAATCTTCAATAAATCAAGTTTTATATTCAGTGATAAAAACGTGGCATAATATAAGTGCGGTGTCTGATCTTTTTAACAGCTTCCACATAGCCCGAGTGTGTGCATCCATTATTTTGGACTTATTTGTTGTTGCAAAATGTTTATTTTAATTTTATTTCGCCCTGTTCATGTTTACCCAGAAGTGAAACCTATTCAGCTTTTGACCTCAGTGTGAGGGGGCGCTAGCGCACCAATCTGTTCATTTACAACCTCTAATAATCAGTAGAAGAAGACCACATGGCCCCATGGTGTGCATCCATTATTTTGGACTTACTTGGTGTTGCACAACGTTGCTTTTTCGTGTTACTTCCGGGTTCGGTTTTTTTCTCTCTCAAGTCTGACCACATTGTACGTGACACACACGCATTTCAACAACTTGTGACGGAGTACGTGCATGCGCGCGTGCGTGTGTGAGAGAGAACCCATGGATGAGATGGAGAGAGTCCCACAGCAACCAGGAAGACAGGTAGACACACACACACACACACACACCTCAAAACATGCCCTCACCACACAAGGTATTTATAATAAAATATACTAAATGAGTAAAAAACGAATTAATATTTATACAAAAAGTACACAAAACGACAACAGAAATGCACAAAATGACTCCAAAACACATACACTCCAGAATCACACTATAATGGCAATAAAAACAATAATTATACAAAAATTGCACAAAAAGACACAAAAATACACATGACTCCAAAAAACATACATTAAAGAAAAATACAACTAACAAAGCTCCCACTATATGAATACATACTTCCAACGGGCACTGTACTAATATAATTAAAAACAGACCATTATCACATTTACAATAAGCACCACAGAACTATGTGTCATCTTGTAAAATATACATGGTATACAAGTGTATTTTTTTCTTTAAAACTGTCCTTGTGCTAAAAATAATAATGCCTTAAATTCTATTCTGCTATCAATTAATGACACGATCAAGGCTGCAATATTTAACTTTGGCCCTCATTAATTTTTTGGAAATACTGCATATATTTTTAAACATTAGGGTGGTTTTAATTCATGTTAAACTCCAAAGATGTTAAGCATTATCTCAAAGTGAAAGGGTTGCATACCGGCAGCATCATTGAGCTGGAATAACAAGATCTTGCAAATTCACTCTGCCTCATTTATAAAACTGTGCGTACGATAAAAACGAGAATATCTATACACCATAAAAAATATCTTAGTGCTTCAGAACTAAGTCATGGAAATTTGGTGAAATATTTTGGAAAAGTTTTGAAAAATAATTGTGAAAAAAACCCCTGTATTTATAACTACAGGATTAAATAAAGATGATGTGGAAATTTCAGAACCACTTTTACTTACTTTATTCCTTAGATGCAGTCAGTTAATACAGTAATAATAATAATAATCTGACATTATCACTATTGCTGGGTGAAAACCACCCTAATGTTTGGAGTAGGAGAACATCCACACCTTCTAAACATCAGAGAAGATGCTGAAGCTACCCCAGAACCCGATACACTCTCACAAATACAACTTCATGAAAACAATGTCAACACGTTGTTTGCTCTGGTGAAAATCACCCACTGATAGTGTTTTAGGGTTAAATAATCTAAGACCAAACTACTTCCTCTTTCCACACAGACCTTTTCCACTGGCTTCCTTTCAATATTTGTAACTGAGCTGATGTGGAAAAAGAGCTGCTAAATATTACTCTTGGTTCCATCTGCCAGCTGCTCACAGCTGTTATGACAAGAACAATCCAGAGTGTTTACAGAATCATTTCTTAAATCCAATTTCCTTTCAGTCATAAGCAGCAGGATGTGTGTATTCACTGCAAATACACATTCAACACACACACACACACACACAGGGACAAATCTCATCTACTCTTCAGTCAGGTTTGTGATTCAATCATTTTTAGTAGATAGATTCTCAACTCGTGGCTTCCCCCATAGAGCCCCTGAGGGCCCCTCACATGGTCCTTGAGGGCTGCCTGGTGCCCGCGAGCACCATGTTGGTGACCCCTGACTTAGGGTGATTTTAAACACCTGGAATGACTGTGTTTCTGCGTTCATGTCCTACATAGTAGCTGTGACGCTGCCCCAGGTCCATAGGGGGCAGCATTTCACAGATATGGGAATCTGCTCAGTGCTGTTCAAGTTGGTCGCTGACTGTAAGGTAATGACATGTAATTCCATTTAAAATTAAGTCTGCTTACAAAAGCACAGACGCACAACAGATGTTATCAGATGAGCTCTCTGATGGAGGCCAGTAGGGCTGAATGGGAGTCCCTCACCTCAGTCTAAATCTGAGTCTGTTGGGCTACGTTCACACTACAAACCTTAATGCTCGATTACGATTTTTTGCTCAGATTTTATTTTTTTTTTAGACAGTTTACATTAACATTTAAAATATGACCTGTATCAGATTCCAGTAGTTTTGAACGGTTTGCATCTCCAAACTGTCCCGCATGTGCATTTTTGCATTTCTCTCAAAGTTTTTGTGCAGTGGAGCCAGAGAATGAATGAGCAGATGCAGAGGAGAACGAGGAAAAGAAAAAGAGGGACAAGTATTTTGTTTTGGATTTTTGTGTTGCCAATTTGTTTTTAAACTCAGAGCAGTTATGGTATGAACTAGGGATGTAACGGTTCACTCAACTCCCGATACAATTCAATTCACGATACTGGGTTCATGATACGATTCTTTCACGATTTATTTTACAAGACATATAATGACTGAAAAATATTCCTTTATTTTTTTTGGGTTCAAAACTATACAAAACTGTACTGTTTTCCTTTTATTTTTCATGGTCAAAATAATCCCTTGATAAACTATTCAAAACAATGCAATTTAACTAAAAATAAATCTTGAAGGAAATAAATAAAGGAATAATACAAATGAAGAAGAAGCCTATTAATTTAAATTCTGGTTCTATAGTAAACAATGCAAAACTGCATTATAGTTCTTTTTCTTTTTAAAAGTGCAACTGAAAATGTATTTTGTGCCTTAACAATTGGACTTAAAAAAAAAAAAAACAGTCATTTCACCGATTTACGTCAGATATTTGTTTGGACCAGCAGAGGTCGCTGGTAACCCAGTGGTCGGTTGGCATGCAGATATCTTGCAGTGAAGAGATGCAATGCTAGCAGAGCTAATAGAAAAACGTGACTTTTACAGATATTCTTGTTATATTACAAATATTATTTCGGTGCTAAAGGGGTAAGGAATCATTTATTAACATGTTTAAGAGTAGAAGGCGGCCAGAAAGAAAGTAGTAGCAGATTCCGCCCGCCGTGTACACTGCTGGACAAATGAAGGGATAAATATATAGCGCCCTCTGCTGTTTAAAAAAAAGTACTGCGATTCAATTTTCAAAGTATTGATGTCAATCGTGATACCTATGAATCGATTTTTAACTGCCTTATGATTAATCGTTACATCCCTAGCATGCAGACAGTAGTTGACCTGTAACTTCGGGATAAGGATTGGCTCTAAGGGCTGGGTCGGTCGAGCTTGGGTGCGAAGCGGGGCTGGGCCGCCGCCGCCACCCTCCTCTCCCCGCCGCCGGAGGCCCGGCCCTCGGCCCTCTTCACCTCGTTGGTGGCACTCCCCTCTCTAATCCCTGGCCTCGCCGCCCTCTTCGTCTTTGGTCACGTCATTGCCATAAAGTGATTCGAAGCCCCGCTCAGAGCATTGATACTGTCAAGCGCTGTATATTGACCTGAGAAATCATTTCAAATAACTCATATGGGTCAATTCTTCAGGTCCAAAAGTCCACGGTGTGCCTTTAAATTTACATTGAAATGGTTGCCACAAAGTTACCATTGCAAATTACATGTCATGGCACTTATATCAATTATGAACCACATTTACTTTAAATAAATCCTGTTTCCATTCACTTAATAATGAAGTCCTTTTTCATCTAATTTATCCTTTTTAAAGCCTTAAAGTAACAAGAGAAACAGATAAACAGTCAAAGGCACATGATCAGTATCTAATCAAATGATCTTTCAGCCTAAATGAATCTATCAGACACCAGCTTTGATGTTAAATGGTGTAAACTGGCACCTTTGAAAATACACCATTATGTCTTTGTTCTCCAGAAAACAACCCAGAGACGTCTTTTCATGTCTCAACGGTATAACCATCTTAATGTGCAGCTTTCTCAGGCCTTTGATCTGCACAGCCTGATAGTGTTGCTTTGCAGTGGATTTTGTCTCTCTGTTCATTTCAATTTATGACTGAAACAATCTCTTCTGGGAATGAAAGCATGGTAGTTATGTCCTAAATCAGCTGAGATAGGCTTCACATGAACAGGAAGAATGTAAAAATGGATGGTCTGTGCAGTAAATATACTTTTCTGACATTTTAAAGTATGAAGTGAATGAGTAAGACTTAAAGGAAAGTAGAGTTGATATTACAGTATAACCACCAGAGGTCAGACTGAGCTTAGCAATAATCTGCCAAGCTGCAACATTATGGCTAAAGGATCTATGGCTGAAATCTGGGAATATGATTCAATTCTTTCATTTAATAACTCATGATCAATTTGTGCTTTTGTCTAAAACAGATTAGTATGAAAAGTAAACACATATTACACTAAACGTAAATTGCTTTACATTGGCAAAGAACAGTTACACTTAAACCCTAAATAATGGAAACACCTTTAAAAAGAATCAGTTTAGTCCAATAAAAGTGGACTATTATATAATTAATACAAAGGAAAAAACGTCAATAAATAAGTAAAATAAGCTGAAGTAAATACTGGTTCTGTTCTGGCTTTGTGACCCACTGTCACTGTCATGTTTTAAATACAATGATCATGATTGTGCATGTTTTAACTCAACAGAATAGCAACTAACACATTTACAGGGTACTTGTACTAGTCATGTACATAACATAACATGTGTTCAATGTATTACCAATAAATAAAATATGTGCACTTTTTGCATGATTTTATAGGCCTATCTTATAACCTATGGGAAGCATCCGTGTTTGGCCAGATTTCACCTGTTTTTTTATTTTCTTTTTTATGAAGGTTTTTGTTTTCCAAAAATATGGTCCTTTATATTGTTATTGTGAGCCTGATTCAACCTCTAGTCTTATACATGATTTTCATGAAGGAGCTTGAAATTAAAATCCAATACAAATAACTTTTAATGATTGAAACTAAAATTCCTGGAAGTTCTTTATTCTAGGGAGAGAAGTATTCTAATTGCCTGTAATTACTAACCAAAAAAGTGCAAACCTCCATCAAGTTTAGAGTTACCGTATCTATAGTACCTTCCGGAACATCTCAAAAATTGAACTTGTTCTTCCTTTTGACATTGGGGGAGATAGAATTGCTTTAGTCCAACAGTCTTCATAAACCAACTGAAGTAAGATTAGATAATGAATTGAACAAAATCAGTCTTTAAACTAAAGAGAAATGCAGAGAGATATACAGTATATGAAATTCTATTTGTCATTAAATTTGTTTTTTAAAAGCACATCTCACTAGCTGGGTTTCCATTATAGATTCTCGCAAAATAAAAGCAAGACTTTCTAAATGTCGACAAAGTATAATTGTGCTTTGAAAATGTGAGACTTCTCTGCAGAAAGATGGACAGTCCAAACGTCCTTATGACCCTCTGTATTCCTTTGTTGTTTCACGTCTAATGTGGCAGTAATAATTTCAAGTATAATGCTAATAAATTTCTGGGACACATTTCAATATCGAATTGTCTTAAATTCCTCCTCATGAAAGCGTACAAACTTTTTAGCGATATCTGATATCGATATTCAGGTGTTTCCATTACCAGTTTTTATTGCACTATTAAGATTTTGCGCATTTTCAAGGGTAATGTAAACACAGCTACTGTTAAACCATGTATTTATATATTTAAAGGTTCTCAACCACACCTGCATATTTTGATATTTATAACTTGTTCTACTACAATGCACTGATGTGGATGGAGAACCACTGTGCGTTGACATTAGTCATTTCTAACCGTTCTAACCTTTTTTTGGTTGAATCATGTTGGTGGGTTCAAAGTTTTGTTCTAGAACAGGAACCAACATGCATAGCCAAGGTGAAAGTGACAGATTACAAGTAGTCACATTACTGTTATTGTGTTGCTTTTATGGGTAAGTGTAATTTTTTGGAGTACATTTCTAAATCAGTAATTTTACTTTATGTTTTAAAAGAATTGAAGTGATTTGTTACATTTATACACCCAACAGTTACTGAGTAAATATTATTTTTTGTGTTAAAATGATCAATGGACATTATGAAACTACAAAAAATGAAATGACCAGACAACAATCAAATGTATCACATCATAGTCGACCAATCAGATTAAATGTAATACACGGCACCAAAGACATCATTGAATGGAAGAGTTTGACTTCATAAATGTAGCTATAATTAAAGCCTGATCATGTTTTTTTTTTTTTTTTTTAATTTAATTTATTTGTGTTATTTATTTATTTCAAATTATACATTCTGATTAACCTTTTATTTTATACAGATTCCTTTGTGGAAAATAAATTAAGTTCCAATTGTGCAAGATTTAATTTCTCTTTTTTTTTTTTTAAGTTTATACGTGAGATGTTTACTGTATGCAAGGGAACCGTCACAAGATTTATTCCCAACAATAAACATGGAGGATGAAAGTAACTTTTACTTTAAATACTATTAAATTGAGCTACTTTTTACTTGTACTTGAATATTTTATGTATGACTTACTTGTACTTGTACTTGTACTTGTACTTGAGTACAATTTCAATCAAGAACCAGTACTTCAGTACTCTTTACACCTCTGGTCATTTCTAACCAAGTTATCTTTTAACATGTTGTTGGGTTCAGAGTTTTGTTCTAGAACATGAACCAACATCTGCCCCGTGGGGCCTGAACTCTGACAGTCGTGGTCAGAGCGACTCGTCCTGAGTCCAAACCCTCGGAGTTGCTTGTTGACATGTTGACAGCAGATTTCCTCCCGAGGCGTCTGGGAATCGGGCCGACACACTGACTGCCTGCCAGTCTGATACTCACATCAAGACACACAGTCGGGATGACCTGTTTTTTTTTTACACATGGGCTACTATTAAAGTGTGTGTCAAAGGGTGAAGTGATGCTTTAATAATTTACCACTTTCCTTCTGCCTCCAGCTACTTCTCATAGACTGTAATCAGTCATCAGGTGGATGTTGACACAAATATGTTCATGGTTGTTTGGTTTGATGATGGGAGCGTGATCTGGTTGAGCTGTAGAAACAGAAAAACGTGTTGTTATGATTTTATAGGAAAATGATAGGTCTCCTCTCAGCACATAAATACTCCAGCTATTACGACAGAAAACAGAGATTGAGCAACTCTATCACAGCAGGGGCCACACAAATGTGATTGTATCTCTCCTAAGGGCCACAACATTATCAACATTCATTTAGACCAATCAGAGCATTAAGGAAGGGGGAAAAAGGGTTTTGTAATTTTTTATCTTTGTGGTTTTATTGTGTTGTCAGTTTTTAGTCATTATGTGTGTTTTTGTTATTTGTTGTGTTCTTGTTGTATTTATGTGTATTTTTCTGTCATTTTCTGCAATTTTGTTGTCGATTTGTGCGTTTTTGGAGTCACTCTCGATCGTGGCTCAGTGGTAGATTGGGTCGTCCAGTAACTGAAGGGTTGGGGGTTTGAGTCATTGTTGTTTTGTCCTTGGGCAAGGCACTTTACCCACATTGCCTCGTATGAATGGGTATGAATTGTGCATGAATGTTGGTGGTGGTCAGAGGGGCTGGAGGTAGCTGTGGCTACATTGTAGGTTTCTGTAACGCGCTTTGACTTTCCTCGAAAAAAGCACTATATAAATCCAAGCCATTATTATTATTATAATTTTGGTTGTTTTCTGTATTTTCCTGTAATTTTGTGCAATTTTGTTTGTGTGTCTTTGGAGCTATTCTGTAATGTGTCTTTTGTAGTCATTTTGTTTGTTTAAGTGGGGTTTTTTCGCATTTTTTTTGTTGATTTATGTGTTTTGGGAGTTATTTTGTGTATTATGTCGGGGATTTTATTCCTTCCAACTTCTTGAAATACGATTTTCAAGGATTTGTTTTGGGGGCCGCACAAAATTAGCCCCTGGGTCGCCATGTCTGACTGAGATGCTTGTCGCGTAGCTAAACTAAACTAGCCAAGAATGCAGCTCTGAATACATCAAACAGGAAACAGCAAAGAATCAATTAATGATTAATGCTCCGTCTGTGGTTGCAAGGCTTTGAACATCAACACCTCTTAGATGTTTAACCACCCGATGTCATTGTGCCGGAGCTCAACAACAAAGCTGTTGAATGTGCTCTAATGTTTTCGATCCACAGCGTCATGAGATAGTCATCGCCCCAGCGGAGAAACATGCATGCAGATATGATGTGTGGCCGAGAGCCTGCAGCAGAGATCCCACCCATGGATGTTCTGGAACCCTGGGGCCCAGCACAGGCCCAGTAAACCGTTGCTCTTTGTCTGACTGAAGTGAAGTGCTGCCTGGGACTTTCCCACATGCCTCAGGATGCTCCTCAGTGCGCCGGCCTGTGGTTAGAGCGTGTGTCTTCACCACTTCACACCAGAGGGAGGAGGGGGGGTCGGCTTTGGCTCACGGTAGAAGTTGGAGAAAACTTTTCAGAGGGGATTCGTTGGCCCTGAGCTGAGAGAGCGGCATAAATTATTTGCGCTGGCAGATGTTCACAGACCCAAATATGCATGAATTTGTTGAGCTGGCAGGCTTCCCTCAGCCAGATGTACTGGTTTTCATGATGTGTGCTGGAGCAGTTGTTATTCTGGCTGTTTTACAGAGAGCATTAATCAGGGCTGTCAGCACCACCAACCACTTTGGTGGAAATTATTTCACCCCTTAATAAGGCGACTCTGGTGCTGGATTACATGCGGCGGTCGGGCTAGCATTCTTGGTGGGTCTGTCATCATGTAGCTGCTCTCCAACAGTGAGCCTTCTGTGTTTGGCCTGTAGTCACAGTCAGTAACCCAGAGATGAAAAGAAATACACCAACAAGCCTTTAAATAAAACCACAGCCGCTCACGTCCTTACTGCTTGGGAAGATGAAGAGCTTTTCCTGTCAGGAAGTGGGAGAAATGCAATATCTCGACGGGTCACTGGAGCTGGAAATAATATGAAGGGGAAAAGTCTGTCTTTGCTTTGCTTCTGTAAGTAAACAGGGCAGGTTGAGGCCGGCTGTCACTGGGAGGTGTGGACGAGAAAACAGCAGCACCACTGACTTCAGGGATTTTTTTTTTAAAGCCACACAAACACTTTGAGTGGATCAACATTTAGGCCTCTTTCACATTCCGAGTTTCCCGAAGCAGAGATTTATACTTAATCAGCTATAATATTAAAACCACTGGCAGGTAAGACAAATCTCTTTTTTAGGGCTCGCATTTTCGGAAATAACAGGCAGGAAGTGGAAAATATATTTCTAAATTTGAGGTGTAAATAGAAGGTGTTGAATGACTTTGAGTTCAGCTTTCCAATACGTGGAACTCTGAAGAATCCATTTGCGTCAAAAATACACAAAGCGCTCACGTGTCATGAAGGACGCCCAGTAACGCCAGAGCTCTTCTTCTTTTGTTGGTTTAATGCAGTTTTTAGGTTAAAACCCCACCCCCGCCGTAATGAACCATAGACACAGATCAACATCCGGGTCACTGAGCTGTCTCCCTCAAAAACCAATAAGCCAATGAGGACGCACTCCTAATAAACTCCACCCACACGAGACAGTTGTGATAGAATTGCGAGCAAAGATTCAAGAATCATAAGCAAAAAGTCAAGAATCACAAGCAAATGATCAAGAATAAGTCAAGAATTTCAAGTGAAAAAGTCAAGAATCACAAGTAAAAAGTCAAGATTCGCAAGTAAAAACTCAAGAATCACAAGCAAAAAATCAAGAATAAGTTAAGAATCACAAGCAAAAAATCAAGAATAAGTCAAGAATTGCAAGCAAAAAATCAGGAATCACAAGCAAAAATTCAAGAATTACAAGCAAAAAATCAAGAATCACAAGTAAAAAGTCAAGAATAAGTCAAGAATCGCAAGTAAAAAGTCAAGAATCACAAGTAAAAATCAGGAATAAGTCATCAATTGCAAGCAAAAAATCAAGAATTGCAAGTAAAAAGTCAAGAATAAGTCAAGAATTGCAAGTAAAAAGTCAAGAATCACAAGTAAAACAAGAATAAGTCATGAATTGCAAGCAAAAAGTCAAGAAGCACAAGCAAAAAATCAAGAATAAGTCAAGAATTGCAAGCAAAAAGTCAAGAATTTCAAGCAAAAAGTCAAGAATCCCAAGTAAAAAGTCAAGAATAAATGAAGAATCACATGTAAAAAGTCAAGAGTCACACGCAAAAAGTCAAGAACAAGTCAAAAATTGCAAGCAAAAAGTCAAGAATTACAAGCAAAACGGCAGTAAGGGGAAACATTAGAAGTAATATGTTTTATTTTTGAGATTACATTTTTGGCAAAGTCTTATTGTTTCTTTGCAATTCACAAATGTTTGTTTGTATCTTTTTGACACAAATCTGATTCCATAGATCTCAATGGTCTACAGTGGTCAGTACAACAGCAACAATGTTCCCTGTGCCCAAATTCCAGCCAATTATTTTAATGCATTTCCAATGTTTTAGCTGTTCTAAATTTGTCAATCGTTTTCCAACATTTGTCTGGTGCATCTGTACCTTGTTTTTTTAGAAGCAGCTAATATTATTGAATAAAGTGTCAGCTTATCATGGAAGTTAGTTTGTGATGTGTACCACAAGGAAATTGTTCAAGTTCTCCTGCAGTTAGCAGCCAAGGACCACTGATAGTTGCAGGGAATGGTGGCTTTTCAGTGCGCTCAGATGCTTAAAAAAATTTACAAAACCCTGTCCACTGCCCAAAGTGCCCTCAATGGGTGTAAGAGCAACATAAGTGGACCACTAATTAAAACTGTACACACAATAAGTAGCCTTGGTTCCTCTCAGGAGACTGGAATTGTATTTTCCAAGCAAAATCTTTTACCATTTGTAAATAGTTTCAGTTTGACTTGAGTAGAACTTGAGAAGTTAAAATGCGTAGCTTTCGTATTCTGTTAGAAGGTTATTTGCAGGTTTTTCCCTGTATTAGAGTCTATGCCATGGTGGTATGCACTCACATTTACACCTACAGCTCAATATGAGACTCAAAAAAAACAAGTACAAGGAAAAATCTACACACGTTCAGGGAGTACATGCAATCGGCATATAGTGTATTTAGACCGACATGTAGTTCAAACCATTGTTTAATAATAATTAAAAAATAACCATA
Organism: Gouania willdenowi; assembly: GCF_900634775.1. Classification (NCBI taxonomy): domain Eukaryota; kingdom Metazoa; phylum Chordata; class Actinopteri; order Blenniiformes; family Gobiesocidae; genus Gouania; species Gouania willdenowi. The sequence goes on along the minus strand of NC_041049.1, from coordinate 60,928,461 downwards.
AAAGTCACCTTTTGGGAAGATGAAACTGATTAAGAGGATAGCTTTTCTTCCTAGAGTAGTCCTACTTCATTATACTTCGTTTTTAGTAAAGTTGGGACAATATATAATTCAACAACATATGGCAAGTATGTACTGTAAGTACTGTATGTCCAGAAAGAAGAGAAAAGCATGGTTCAGTTTCCAACTGTAATTTCTTTGGTCTTATTCTTCGTTCCAAAAATTTTGTATTGTTATTGAGCCTATACAGTATATTATCGTCCATTGCATCTTATCGTATCTTGAACTCAGTGTGTGATACACTGTGTATCTTCCCACCATAAGTTTTTGCATTGAATTGGCTTCAAACATCTTCTTGTCTTCTCATTGATGGCTGTTGCATGCATGAACCTCCAGATAATCTCTGTTATTTGTTATGTTGCTACTCGTGTATGTAGAGTCAGTGCAAACATTAGTCCATTCACCACAAACCAGAACATTTAAAGGTTTCACAGAAATCATCTGTGTATTCTTTTGGTTAAGCAATAGGACTGATTTGATACTCAACAATGCCTGCCAGACTGAAGCTCATATATTACCAAAGCTGCATTTCCATTACCCTTGAAAATGTACAAAATCTAAATGGAGCAATATTAATTGGTAATGGAAACACCTGATTTTTGAAAAAACACTCAAATATTGCTAAAAAGTAAAGCACATTGAGTTGCTTTGTGTATGAAATGCGCTATACAAATAAATTTGCCTTGCCTTGCCTAAAAAGTGCTTTCATGAGAAGGTATTTCAAACGTTTCAATATTGAAATGTGTCGCAAAAGCACAACTACATGTCACATGACGAGACGTACCTGGTCACATGACCACTTCTCTCAGAGAAAACATGACGCGGTACGTGTAAACAGAAGTGGAGACCCAGACATTAAAATACTAAAGTAATATTAAAATATTACTGCCACATTAGATGTGAAACAACAAAGGAACACAGAGAGTTATAAGGAGGTTTGGAGTGCCCATCTTCCTGCAGCGAAGTCTCACCGGATGAGATCATGTGAGTTACCAGGCTCTAAAACAACCTTTAATGGAAACACGTGCAAAGTGAAATTATACTTTGTTGACATTTAGAAATATTGCTTTGATTTTGTGAAAATCTGCAATGGAAACCCAACTAATGACAAGGTTTCGAAGGGACAAAAAGTTGGAAAACATTCTTTTTTCACATTTCCACCATGTATTGTCTGATAGAAGCTGTACTTCCCCATCATATTCATGACTGCAAGTCCCAGCTTGTGAGTGTTTGTGGAAAAGTGTTTGCTTTGCTTTTACATCCTCTATGTATCATGATTGTGCCTTTAGTAAGCAGTGACTACTACACATGCTGCAATGTGCCTTTAAACAGCAGGAACACTTTGTATATTATCACATCTCAACGTTAACAGGTATGTAGTCACAAACCAAACCGGTGTCACACCTGCTTTTGAAAAAAAAATAAATTTAACACTGTATAACTGTAGGATGTAAATAGCAATAATAAAAGCAGGTATCTCACTGCTACGTGAGAAGTGACTTTAGAGGCTTTCCAACAGAAGGGCTTTGGCAGACTGCCACTTAGTGAGGTCCCCCCCCTGAGGGCCCTTAGCCATGAATCAGAGAAAATGGGAATTACACATATTAAAGAGGGTAAACGTCAGTAATCGCAGCACTGGGAGGATGCTTGAGGACTCATCAGGCCCACTGCTGCTTTTTTAGAGACACTTATTTCAAGGAGCCACTATGCTTAGCAGCTGCCTGCAGCTCAGCGATAGGGAAATTACACTTTTCAGGAAGGCGATGAGATTCACCAGAAGCACACCTGTGTTTACTCCCCAATATAGACCCATAGTGTGTAGTAAGAATGTGTGGTATGTTATGGTTTACGATACATCGTGAAAAAAATTCTCACCGGTAACAATATGTTATCCCACGATAGAAACGATAAATTCTCAGGTTGGAAATTAGCGAGGGCCAGGGGCCATTTAGCCAAGAATTCCCCTAAAAACCTTGTTCCATGGGGAAAAATTGCCCCCAAGTTTTTTGCCAACAATTTATTATTCTCGGGAGCGCTGTTACCGCTGTGGAGCCTCCACTGTGTACACACAGATGGCGCTGCTCGTCATAGCTTACCTGAAGCTGCCGTGCAGCGGTACATCATGGACCGCTACTTGGTTAAGACCAGACAACCACCTAACAAAGTGAAATGGTCCAAGTTCCTCCGCCAGATCCACCCAAAGTCCCCACGAACGCTGTGACAGAGATGAAACCGCAGCAACAATTATGAACTGGAAATTTAACTAAAGCTAATTAAGCTAAGCTAACCCACCGAAACATAGACTGGGCTAAGGGTTAACGCTAAATACTTCATCAAACCGCAAAGGGCCACCAATTGGTCAGATTTAACACTTGTTAGGATGGATAAAAGCTAAATGAAATAAATGTTAGCATAAATACTAATGTCACTATTCACCCATCTCAATTTGTAAAACACAATATTTCTTAATTATATTTCACGTGTTCACAAGACAAGGCTGGTCCCATGAGACAGTAATGCAACTATTGTGATTATTACACCAACATATCCTGAATGATTAAATCATCAGCCTTATCTGGTTTAATTATAGGAAATCAGAGAGTTATTTATCAGTCATAACTTTATGTAACTCATTATCCGATATAAAATAAACAAGATTCAGCAGCAGTAAAAACACTTTTGAAGTTATTTTTGCTTTTCATGTGCTTTTTCTTTTAGAATATATATGCATTTTAGGTGAGGACATTAATGAATTGCATGCAATAACACTAATAGAGTAACCCACATGCAGAAATATATTCCATAAAATATATCTTGAGCTCTTTGAGTCAGCAGCTATTGTAGCCTTTTTTAATGTGTCTATCCATCCATCTTCTTTTGCTTTATCCGGGGTTGGGTTGCGGAGGCAGCGGTCTCAGCAGAGATGCCCAGACCTCCCGATCCACGCACACCTTCTCCAGCCGTTCTGGGGGGACCCCGAGGCGACACCAGGCATTTCAGACATGCCTGAAACACCTCCCGAGGGAGGCGACCAGGAGGCATCCGAAACAGATGCCCGGGCCACCTCAGCTGGCTCCTTTCGACGTGAAGGAGCAGCGACTCTACTCCGAGCTCCTCCCGGGTGACTGAGCTTCTCACCCTATCTCAAAGGATGCGCCCAACCACCCTGCGAAGGAAACTCATTTCGGCCGCCTGTATCCGCGATCTTGTCCTTTCGGTCATTACCCAAATCTCATGACCATAGGTGAGGGTAGGAACGTAGATCGATCGGTAAATTTAGAGCGTTGGCCCCCGACTCAGCTGCCTTCACCACAACAGTCCGATACAGCGACCGCATCACTGCTGACGCCGCACCGATCCGTCTATCGATCTCATGCTCCATCCGACCCTCACTCATGAATAAGACCCCGAGATACTTGAACTCCTCCACTTGAGGCAAGGACTCTCCACCAACCCAGAGAGGGGAAGCCACTTTTTTTCCGGTGGAGAACCATGGCCTCAGATTGTGTCTATTGTTGATGTATGCAAATACATTTGTGTTTGTAAGGAATCTGTTTACACTTTAAGTTGGAAATTGTAATATTTGTTTATTGTTTTTATTTATCATAATTTTTATTGTTTCCATGATAAATATCAGAAATTATCGGGATATTTTTTTTTTCTATAAGCCTATATCGCCCATCCCTAGTGTGTAGTAATAACAACCTTTGACCTCCACGATGGGCTCTATCTGTTATCTTCCACTGTTTATTGATATTCTCCGTATGTTTGGTCTGCATCTACTTCGACTGTCTTATGGTCCCTAACATCAAAAAGGTTGTTTGTCTGGTCATCGGCGGTCACACAACTGAATGTTTACTGAACATGGGTCACATGACTCCACAGACACAGCAGAGGAATGCCTGATGGTGGAGTCATTAGTGATCTCTGCTCTCTTTGTGTTTCTCATCCTGCAGAGATGACCAGACCACTGAGCCTCTTAACCCGTCTCACAGATAACACGTCTGGAATCAGTCCACGCGACTCACTTCTGTTGGTGCTCACAGAAAATAACCCTCTAAGGCAACCATAAATATTTAGACACCAAAGAGCTTTGTGGCGTTTGTTGTAAAAGGATTTATAACAGACTTACAACAGCAACGCAAGGGAATCTTTTCCTCAACTGTCAAATGTGCCAGAAGAAGTAAACACATCAGGAGCAGGAATGCAAACACGTGCACGTCTCTAGGGAGGCTTTAGAAACCAGGTGTGACCTGATAATCCTTTGGTTTAGAAACACCGATGACCTGAAGTTATTCTTTACAAGTCAAGTTTAGGCCATACAGACTTTGATAGATGAATAAACTCATTCCGGTTATGGAAAGAATATACAACACAATCTCACCAGGAAACATGACACTTACTGTAATCTGATTACTTTCCCCAAGTAACGAGTAAAGTAAGGGATTATAATTGAAGAAGCTGTAATTAGATTACAGTTATTTTCCCGCAAGCAGGCTGTGTTATGCGTTACTGAATGAAACCGTCTCGCAACTGTTTGTTGGGCGTCTTGTGTTTTATAGCGCATCAAAACCCAGTCTTTTTCTCTCTCTTTTTTGCATTATTACCCAGTCGTCCCCCATACTCTCAAGCCAATGACGCAAGCGGCCTGATATCATTGGTAAACAACACACACGAACTGGAGCGCGATGAAGAGCTTGTCCAAGCCACTTGGACGTACCGACATTACTTTGAGTTTGACTCTGTAAAAGAACAACGGAAACATTAGCGTCCGCTGTGCACTCTGCTTGGTAAGAAAACTTGTATCTAAAATTCCACCTCTTATCTGAGTAAGCACAAAAAATAGATCAGTTGTTAACTTACAATAAATAAGATTTGTAATTAAAAGGACATTTGATAACAAATGTATAATACAGTGAAAAGCTGTAATGACAAATTGAAAAGATATATCACATTCTAATAGACTGTATAGGAAATACTCATTCAAAATATTTAAATAACAAAAATGTGATTATTTTAACTCTTGAATGATGCTTAAAAAGGGAATAATAAATTAAACTACATTTGGTATTATATTTAAACTTAATTTTCTATCCACATATAACTACATAAAGTACCATAACAGAATGTTTTTAATTTTTTCATGTTCAATAAAAGTGTTTAAAAAGTAGGATATCATTGATTGAATGATATTAAAGCAAGTTTTTTTTAATGTATACTGTAGCTAAATCTAAAAGTAAGAAAGTTGTAGGTTCAAGAACCACTGTGTGGAGTTCTGTGTGGAGTTTGTATGTTCTCCTCACATATGGGTTGCTTTACTTTGGCTACTTTTTCAATGGTCCACAAAGTCCCACTTGTGTTTTTCGTGGTTGTACATGCTGAAATGTGGGCCACCTGTATGGCAGATTCCTGCATGTACCAATAGATTCACACTTGGCTCTAGAGCAGACATAGGCAACTGGGGGCCCGGGGGCCACATTTGGCCCTCGGTTTAATTGTGTGCGGCTCCCAAAAAAAATCCCCAATAATTTTATTTGAAGAAGTTGGAAGGAATAAAAATCCCAACATAATACACAAAATAACTCCCAGAACATACAAATCGACTGCAAAATGCACCAAGTATGCAAAAATGACTACAAAGAGAGACAAAACAAGAACTTAAACAAACAAAATGACTAAGATAACACAAAAACAACACATTACACAATAGCTCCAAAGATACACAAACTGTTCACAAAATGACAGAAAAATACGGAAAACCACAAAAATACAGTGACCCCAAAAATGCACAAATTGACAATATAAATGCAGAAAAATACACAACATTACAACAGAATACAAAAAACACACAAATTGACTCCAAAAATACACAAAATGACTAAAAACTGACAAAACAACAAAGCGATAGACAAAGGCAAAAAAAGACACAGTGCTTTGTATTAAAGCTCAGATCAGTCATTATTCTATATGCTGACATTAATGTTGCTAACGTGGCCCTCGGATCAGATACAATGACATTCTTGTGGCCCCCGCTGTGATAGTGTTGCCCAGGACTAGAGGGTTAAGATAAGCAGGTATAAACAGACAAACCTCTAGAGAGTGGAGTGCTGCTCTACTCCCTCCCCTCCACTCCTCATCAATGTTGCATGAGGATGTTATCTGCATCCCTCTCATCTCTGCCTTCCAGCAGGCTTTATCAAGCCTGACTCTTTCATCTCCATCCAGCGGCTGAATGGACACCCTTCCATCCCTCCATCCCTCCATTCCCTCTGTCCCCCGTCCTCTCCACCGTCCCTTCTTCCCAGCGGTGTCAGAGGGCAGATTCAGCCCAGATTGCTGGAGGATTAGGATTCCTCATTATCCTGTTAACTGTACATTTATCTGACAAGACAGTGGACCCTGGCATCATTAAGCTTTAATGGACAGCCTAGGAATGAGGGAGAAGCCATAAAAGCAGGAGCTGAACTCGAGTTTCTCTTTAATGTCTCTGATCGCCCTGACCGGATTATTAATCAGGAACTAAAGGAAATTTAAAACCTTTGCTCTTGGCTTCCTCACTTAGAGTCTTTAGCTGGAACCATTACATTGCAACCCAGGGTCAGAGGGTCTCTGGCTAATTGGTTCTACAGGGTTTTGAATAACAATGAGTTGAGCCCAATTACTGAACTACAGAGAGGCGGAGATGAGAGGAGAGGGAGGGGGGCCCCAGTGGAACAGCACAGGGAGGATGGAGGGAGGGTGTTTCATGGCTGCTGTCTCTCTCCTCCTCAGAGAGAGCGAGGGTATTAATGAGATCAGTAAATGAGCGCTGGCATAGACACGGATGTTCTGCGGTGGAAAAACAGCCGCCTTTGCCCCTGCAGGACGGCACTGGCTCCTCATTTCCTATTCCATTTGACTGGAATATGTATGCCACGCTCTTTATGTCCCAGATTTCTCTTCTTCTTTGTGTTCATCTATTAGTTTTGCTTCTTTCTTTTTTTTTGCTTTGCGCTGACACGAGGGATGAGCTTCTTTGGTCCTTTGATAGCACTGCTGTGTACGAGCCTGTCTGTTAAAGCCTTTAATGCTGTCTGTGGGGGTTTGTATTCAGCGGTGGCTAATAAAGTTAGTCCCAGCAGTTTAGGGGCAGCTCGGCTGTAAATTTGCACTCACTGTAACGTAAGGCATAACAACCACTCAGTGTTCCTTATTTTTCTGACCCCTGCTGCTCTGGTCCACATCAAGATCAAGGCTTGATTTCATCTTTTTTTTTCCTTTAACGTATCCATCATTACATGCAGCTCCGGGGTATACATGGGTCAGAATGAGCTGTACTGTGTCTGCACAATGTCTCTCCACTCTGGTGATTCATGTGGCGTCCCCCCTTGGCCTGATGGAACTGGTTTGGATGGAGGCATTATCAGATTTAGAGTGCTAATTTGTTCCAGTTCCAAAAGAGCTTTTCAGACTCTTTTTTTTACACAGCCCAGTACGGCTCCGGATATTTGTCCTTGAAATATTGCGTCAGAACATCTCTTTAGGACTTTCAAATTGATCTCTGCTTAAATAATCTCTTTCAAATTCATGAATTCCTGTCAAGCTTCCCCCCCTGCCTTTTCTGAGCATTTATCACTTTCAATAAAGCCCAGAGAAGCTGTCATTACGCCTCGACCTCCTCATCCCGCTCTAACTGCGGTTCAAGGGCTGCAATTTGGAAATGTGATTTGAATATGCCTGGAAATGGATAGCTGGTATTTGCCTAAGCCCCCACAGCTCCAGAATCTGTCAGGCCATGAAAACGCAGGATGTCAACGAAGCTTCCTGTGCAAGGCGGAAAGTTTAGCCTTGACCTTTCCAGATCACAAGGCAAACAGAATCCTGCTGCACGCTTTTGTCACGTTTGCTGCGTGGCAGGATTTCTCTGAGATGAGGAGGATTCTCTTTGCTTACACTTTTAATCGGCTAAAATACTCCAGCTCACATGAGAGGCAGATAAAGACCTTCTTAAATCCAAACTGCAAATGAACTACAAATCCTTGAGCTGGATTTCCTTTCACTCTTCAATTATGTAACCCTTACATGTTTTTTTTTTCTTCCTTCAATATATAGTCCTCCAGCTCAATGGCGTCTTAACTCATATACAAAAACATTTTTGACAGGCAGGACTTCTAATCACTTTCAACCTTCAAGTGCAACCGTTAATGGGAGCAAATGTCAATTTTTCAAAGGGTTTTTCAAGCAATACAAACATTATGCAAGCAGCTGTGGAAATGTTGAATATTCATCAACGCTGAGTGACTGGCTTCATTTAGATTTGTGCAAAGGATGTCTTGCAAATACACTTTTGGAAATCCTCCTTGGCAGAGTTCTTCGGCGTGGATTATACATTTGAATCCCATCACTTCAGAGATGGCAGTGCCATTCCAAACAATCCTCTGAGCCCGTAATGCATTCCCAACCTTCGGATCTGTATATTTGCATACGCTAGCTGAGCTGCAGCTGTGGTCTCAGAAGAGTTTATCATTATTTCACATTTATTTTGTCTCCTTAATTACCTAATTAATTCTGTTGTTTTGATTGTGCTGTTTACCGTTTGTTGTGTGGAGGCGTAATCCTGTTCTATTTGTCTGTTTGAAGAAGGAGAAGCCTCGCTGAATTATTCATGCCGCGCTCCAGCGACAGCACAGCCGTTTAAATGATGAAGGCATTTGTAAAATCCTCTCTCTTACACACGTGCGTGCACACACACACACACACACACACGCGCACGCACACAGACTTGTCTCTCTCTCTGAGTGCCTGAGGCAGTAAAAGTGTAAGGTAGGATTTCACGAGGCTCAAAAGCACACCTCAAATGAGGCGATGGGACAAACATGTCGCACTAATTTGTCGGAGCGATTAGACGAGAAGGTTTCATTCAAAGCCACGTCAGGTCCTACACTGTCATGTGACCTTTTATTTCAACCTCTCACAGGAAACTCAGGGAATTGCACACAGGCCTCTCTCTCTCTGTGTGTGTGTGTGTGTGTGTGTGTGTGTGTGTGTGTGTGTGTGTGTGTGTGTGTGTGTGTGTGTGTGTGTGTGTGTGTGTCTGTGCGTGTGCGTGTGCGTGTGTGTGTGTGTGTGGACACTTGGGTCGACATGAGTCCTCTGGAGAGCTGCTGATGTGTCAAAAGGCTGGTCCATGATTGGCTATGGGGCTGTCAGGTGGTGGCCCAGTGTCCACTTTACACCTTCAGTTGACGACACTTGACAGAGAACAAGTCAGAAGAGTTGATCTATTGGAGGCAAGCAGCCATCATTCATTCATAATAAGATGTTCTGTACCTGCTACCACTGGATCATCTACCCAAGAATGAAGAGAACATGCAAACTCTGCACGGTCCTAAATCCAAATACGGTCCAGTTTAATCTCAAGTGGGCCACAGAGTATAGACGCTAAAACAGCATCCACTAATCTTACTGTGAGCCTAAAGTGGCCCACAAATTAAGTAGCAAACGTTTTCCAGCTATCTTAAAACATTTTTGGGCCAGTTCCGGCTGAAATATGGCAAGTTAAAATTAGGGATGTCCCAATACAACTTTTTCACTTCCGATACGATACCAATATTGCAGCCTTGAGTATTGGTCGATACCTGTTCGATATCAGCAAGAATCATACATACTTTTATTACTTATTTTGTCGTGTGAAATGTTTGAAAAGGCTAGATCAAGTGATGTTAGTCAAACAGAGAACAATATTTAGCAATTCAAGTTCACTTCAGTTATTTTTTACTGTCAGTATATGATGGGAACAACTGAGGGCGAGGACAAAAACAACAAAAAGTTATTGGAACGTTATATCGGAGAATTTCGATGCAGTCCAATAAAATCCAATATTCGTTTTCTGGCTGATATCAATATTGGATTGTGACAGCTCCAGTTAGAATCAACAAACTCTGGTATACAGTAGTCCCTTGCTATAACGCAATTCACCTTTTGCGGCCTCGGTGATTCGCGGATTTTTTTTGCAGTGCAATTTTGGATGCATTTGTTTACAGCGTTTGAACGCGCATTGCGTTCTGCATCCTGATTGGCTAATGCTGCGTTCACCCACCAGCGACACATCCAACTCGGTGAGTTTCACTGCCTGCTGAAGCGAGGAGCTGCGCTCCTTTTTCTCCTTTCATAAACATAAACCACCAGTGAAAAAAGCCAGTGTGCGTAGCGGCTAATGCTATGCTAGCTCAGTGCTACAGAGAGAACTTTTACCTGCTACTACCACCTCCTCGCTGATTCTCCTCCACGCCAAATCCTTCCTAGTCTGGTCCCGGTTATAAAGGCCGTGTCCTACAGCTCCAGCTGGTCACATACAGCTTCTACTCTATGGTTGACTGGATGAACAGACCAGTGTCTGTGTTGACGGCCTGACGTCATCGTCAACAAAGACTCTAGCAGTGTGACTATGAAGTGCTGTATGTTTGGAAACAGGTTTATGTTTAAACGACAGAAAGAGAAAAGTGTATAAAGTGTGTGGTGAGGGGGTTTACAGCCTTAAAACATGTATAATAATTGTAAAAAATAAAGCTGACTACTTTGTGGATTTCGCCTATTGCAGGTTATTTTTAGAACGTAACCCCAGCGATAAACGAGTTACTACTGTATGCGCCAGGCTAGAAAACGGAGTGTATGCCAGATATGGGCCAGAAAAAAAATGCTTTCTGGGTTGGGATCAAACCCACAACCTCTTGATGCAGAAGGTGACCCCTCTACCACCTGATCCACGGTCACCAGAGTTATTGTTATTAACTTATTTAAGGGATTCCTTTGAGGATGCTGAGGACTTGTTTTGTTGCATGATGGACGTTATCAGCCTCAGACAAAGCTTCAGGCGTTCATTGTGTAATGATTTAATTTCAAATATTTTTCTCTTATTTTGCAGTTTTCTTTTCTCAAGCTTTTTGTTTGATCTGCCCTAAAACATATCGCTGTAATCTTTGCTGCAGGCTGCGCATGTGTGTGCGTGCGTTTGTGTGCGTTCGTGTGTGTGTGAGTCCCTCAGGAAGGCCTGTAGGGGGCAGCACACCAAACACAACGTTATCTCTCCCAGGCTTCACATTCACCGCCCTCACCTTCACAGATATCTTCATAAAGATACATCTTCATTAGCTCAGCAGAGAAAATCTGAAAAAAAAGTAATGATAAAAACAGGCTGAATAAAACTGTCATAGGCCCGCCGGGCGTTCTATCCTGTTTGTTCTGACACAGAGGACGAGTTATGCTAATTGAGAGTTCTTTGCATAATTAGAGAAAAAAAACTTTATTATTATTATGAGTGGAGGATAACCAGACAGAGGGTAATTTCAAGTTTCCCAGCAGGGTGCTGCCGGAGAACAGAGGAGAGGACAATGTTATTCCCGCTGTCTTTGATGCAGGCAGCATAATTCATCGAAGATACTTAGCCTGAGTACGCTTTAATGATGATGACTTTTCCCAATGTGATTTTTCAAAGTGTTTTAATGTATTGTCTTCATAGCCGACGTGTTTGCTGTTGTAAATTCCAGCACTGAATATTGAGTTATCTACCTAAATGAGTTTTTCTTTCATGTTTAATGAGCCTTTGTATTTTTGCAGCTTTTTGCATGTGCAGAGAAATGAGAAATGGCTCAGAGGCAACACAGAGTTGTGTGTTATTGGACTCGCAGGGCCCTCGTAACAGAGTGCTGAATCTACCAGTTTCTCAGCGGCTTCAGCAGGTCGTTAAAGTTCATTGGGAACATGTGACATCCTGTTACACCCTTTTCCTCCTCACTTATAGATGCTGATATTACATCCAGTGGATGTGGGACGTTGTTCTTGCACTGGCTCTAAGGCTGTAAACCAGAGACAGGCCACTTCTGTCACAGCAGGGGCCACAAAAATGTGTTTGATCGGAGGGCAACGTTCATCAACATTCATGTCAGCAGTTAGAAAAATCTGAGCATTAACACAGAATACAGCTTTTATAGTAACTTTGAATGTTTTTCTGTCATTTTGTGCATGTTTGTTGTTGTCTTGCTTGTTATGAGGCATTTTGTGCATTTATGTTGTCCTTTTGTGTATTTTTGTAATAATTTTTGTGTATTTCTGTTTGTCTGTTTGCTTGTTTGTTAGTACTGTGGGCTTACAGAGTCATTTTGAAGTCTTTTTCTTCTCTTTTGTTATCATTTTTTGTAAATTTGTAATAATTGTTGTGTATTTCTGTTGTCGTTTTTTTCATTTATGGAGTAGTTTTGGAGTATTTTCTGCTTTTTACTGTATTTTCCTGCAATGTTGTAATTCGTTGTATTCTGTAATGTATTCTTGCTTTTGTTTTGTGTCTTTTTCTGTCATTTTGTACGTTTCATTTGGGGACCGCATAAAATTAGACCGAGGGTTGCCAGTTGCCCATGTCTGCTGTAAACGATAGTAAGTATTCCTTACAAAGGCTTTACGGTAGTGGGGATTAAGGGACTGTATCCTACTCAGTGCTGAGTAAAGGGAGCCTCTATGAGGCGTGGAGGATTGAGTGGAGACGAGGGCAAACATTGCACCTGCCAAAGTTCTTCTCCAACAACATGGCGGCATGTGCTGCTGCACGCTGCCTGACACATTCAAGGAACATTGCCCCCCCTCCCCGCTTCAAAGGTTCCTCCGCTTTTTTCATCTTGTGCACGAGCCTGCGGCCACAACGATGGATTAATATTTCAAAACATGTTTCTGGCTTTACACTCCCCCCCCACACACGCATCATCTCACACATACAGCCCATTCCCTGTTCACCACTTATTCTCCTCTACCCACCCCCCACCCCCAACCTGCCTGCCTCCTTGCCAAAATGTGTGATTTTTTTTCATCTCCCATGTTTTGCTGCTCCACTGCTCCCTTCAATCCAATCACTGCAGCAGTATGTTTTATGGATTAATAAGAGATGATCCTGGAAGGTCCAGGCAGGCAGCCGTGGAGCCAAAAGCAGAAGGATGAAGTAGAGAGAGGGGGGAGGGGGGGAGAGAGAGGGGCAGGGTGGCGTCTGCAGTCGAATTTTAATGAGCACCAAGGGGAATATCCTATTTTTTTTCACGGGGTATCCTTCTGGTGCATTGCTCCAAATCATTTTCAAACAAACAAGGTATTTCCCATCATGCCTCTGGTTTGGCGTGCGTGGTAACTGTGTCATCCTGTGGCACACACCTGCTCTCCCATCCTAATTGAACAGATGATCTGCCAATTTGTCATGTTTATCTTCAGAGGCTCTCTGGCATCAATGCCCTGCTCAGCACAGCCCCCTCAGAACACCGTGCACGTGTTAGCACGGCCTTTTTTATGACGGATCTTGTAGTCATTACTGAATAATTCATCGCTGCATTAATGTCTTTGGATAGCATCTCCGGCATCTCTTTTTTTTTTTTTGACTCACTCTTTCTTTCCTTTCTTTTCCTGCTCGTCCCAAGGGAAAACTTGATTACTCTCTTCACTGACAGAAAACTGTAAGGATAGACGATAATTGCCTGGCTTGACTCCGCTATTGATATGAAAATAGGATTGGAAGTATTGGCCGTGTTTTAAAGGTTAGTTGAAGGTTATTATTTAAGGTATGTATGCTGGTTGAAAGAGCCACTGTGAGGCCTGATTGTAGGTCTGACTTGACTCACGCGTCTGTGAAAGGCTTAGTGTGCTGCAAAGGCCAGTGAATAAACAGAGTCTCCTGAGATCTTAACAATGAAGAAGTCAATTATTTTTGCAGCACATTATGGCTGAACATGACATTCTGCACTGCTGAGCCAACTGCAATATCTTTGATTCAGTTTATAGTTTGAACTGCACTGTGAAGCGTATTATGAACAGAGTAATGAAGAGGAACCTGTGCCTCCACCTGTTTAATGCATTCGATCCGTTGCATGCTCATAGACTTGTTATGGTTCAGATGGACTTTGAACAGCGTCCTAATAAATCACCCCCGCCAGCAGTCGTTTGATATTTTCTGTTCAACAGCTGCTCAGATGTCTGTGGTTGGCTCGTCACTACTTACGCTTTCGTCTCCGTCACCATGGCAACTGGGGGGGACGTATGCAGGTAGCATGCTGTAAGCTGGGAGAAGTCATGGCGTGCTGTTTGATAGCAGACAGCTCTGTCTGAGTGTGGATGGCTGCTCCTTTTTATAGCAGCTTATGCACCAATGTGTTGAGAGAAAACGCATAGGATTCATAGGAGCAATCTAAAATCACAGGGTCTTATATTCACATGCAGTCATCAGCATAAATCAGACCCTCCAGGAAATCGCGATCTCAACTGTTAATGCAAATTCAGCCAATCCTCGCCCTTTCCAATCACCTCAAATTTCTGCAATTTTAACCAATCTGACTAAAGATTCCGGTCGATTTGGCAGTTCAACAAGGCTGAAGTCCGTCTGCCTTGTGTAAGCCACATCAATTTCTGAAGCCGGTATCCACCATCACCCACTAGGAGTCCCCTGCCGCGAGCAGAATCACCATTTAGTCTGGTTACAGACTGTGTCACAACAGCCAAACTGACTCTTTCGAGCCAAAGAGCGCCAAACTTGTCTCACGAACAGAACTATTTAATGATCTCCTGCTGCTCTAGAAAGACTTTTAAAGAAAATAACCTTATTAAACCTCTACTGTTATATATGATCTTTGATAGAGCTTCATTACAGGTATCGTCTAAAATGGCAGCAGTGGCTAATATCATTGGTGCTTGCGCCCCCTGGTGGTATCTCCACCCACAAATGTACAAATTGCTGAATCCATGAGACCCTTCTGCAGCAAAAGTGTTTGTAGCAAAAGTCATGAGTGCATTGATGATGATGCATTTATTTATTATAGGATTTTTTGTTTTTGTCTCAAAAACTTAAACAAACTGATTCTCTGTAATATACTCTGCACTGGAAACCTACAAAATATGATGGAAATAATCCATATCTTGTTAAATTATTGTGAATCTGAGCTCTTTTCTGTATTGTCATGAAATAATTCAAAGGCAGTCAGGTTTAGGTAAAGTTATAGAAAAATAATAATGCCTCAAAATGCCGCAACTTTTGCAAAATCAGGCATTTTAGGCTGTAACAAACAGAAATTGTCTGTGAAATCCTGGAGGGACTGATACATGAAGAACCCATCCATGTTTTGTTTTTTTGTATTTAATCACAAGCAGAATCAAACTAATGGATTCATATCAAATGTATCATTTGGATATTCTCTTTGAACCTGTGGGTCTGACTCGGTGATGCTTTCATGAAAAGACATGATCACTCTTCTCCTGGGAGGAAGCTTTAGTTCACACCTTCCTTTTCACCTGCTTTCTCGCTCTGTTGTTTGATCCTTTTCCTGTCGGCTGAGCTCAGTCTTCATCCAGAGATGCAGGTGTGATCATTCTCTCGTTCCTTGTTTGTCACAAAAAAAAAAAAAAAAAAAAACCCCCCGCCACTGCACTCAAAGCAGTCAGCCATTTCCTTGGAGGGTTTTTTATTTTCTCCCCCACAATAAGCAATAATTTGTCAAAGCTCGAAAGCAACATGTGACTGTGTGATGGGTTTGCGCAGGCACAAATAAATCATTTCCTTCTTTGTAAACAGGAGTTTCACGGGAATGTTTCATGTTGCTCCTCTGATGGTTTTTTATTTGTGCGTTTCCTGCCAACGTTTTCTGGCAGCTGCTCCGACATTGATTAAACAGTAGCAGAAAGATGTAAAGGCTTATTGATGGACTACTAAGGGTTTTGTCCTGCTGTGATCTCACTAAACTGTTTTCAGAGGGTCAGATTCAGGCCTCCATCTCTGATAGTACACAGTGGACTGTCGATACCTGTCATGATCACTCAATCCATCCGCCTTCTCCTGCAGTGAACAGAGAAATAGGATCCCATCATCACTGCTAAGTACTTGAGGAGGAAGTTTTTCTCAAGCTGAAACTGCTATTGTCTACACAGGCTGATCGATGCGGTGTGTGAGATGTGTCTTACCCCTGCTGGCAAAGGAAGTGTTGTGATCATGCAGCTCAGACACTGACATTTCTCAGTAAGGCAACGGATTCATCAATAAGAGCAGATCAACACTCAAAGCTAAAGTCTCTAGCTGTGTAGTTCTGTGAGAACAACCATATCTTATTATTCTTAACTTTAAAACTCAATGTGTAAATTACCAACTAATTCGGTTATAGATATCACAGTCCCTCAAAATACTCAAATTCAATTAAACGTTACAATATTTGCCACAGTTTTCTCATGTTTTTTTAAAAGTAAATTGTTCAGAAGTATGTCCCATTGGTGTGTGAATGAGCAGATATGTAAAGCACTTTGTGACCTCTGTCTGTGAAAGGTGCTATAGAAATAAACATTACTTACTTAAGGCTGGGATACACTGTGCGATTTTTTCAATCGTTGCACTCAGTGCGCAGCTCACGATGCATGTTCTCACACTGTACGGAACGACACTCTGACACGATCTGACTGCTCACACTGTACGTTCATACACGACACGTCGGGGTCTTGTTTCCGGAAATGCAACGTACAAGTTACAAGAAGAAGAAGAACTCTGAAGCGTCACCAATAAAACAGCTGATGAAGAAAAACCCGGAAGTGGAGAGACACTCGCAAATCTCAGCAAAAAGAGTTTTAAAAAAGAAAAGACGGCGCCGTGATGGACCAGGAGCTGGCTTGACAGACGTGGGCACGACAGTCCGTCAATTTTACAGCGGTCCTACGGTGTTCGCGTTTGCGCAGTGTGAGCGTTTACGGTAAGCCGGTCCATGGCACTGCTTCAACTGTGAGATACCCTCACGAGGAGCTCACGAGGAGCGACTGGATTTCAAATTTCTTTGAAATCCTTACGACCTACAATTGCTGATCGGGAGCTGGTTGTGAGGTGTTAATCACTTCTCGTGACCCCATGTATGCTACACGATCTAGCAGAGACTTGCACGATCCCACAAAATAGTCGCACGAGTCGAAAATCGGCTCAAAATGGGCCAAAAATCTCACAGTGTATGCCTGCCTTTATATACTTACTAAGTAAAATCCCCGCACTCACGACCACATCTGCCAAGGTGCCAGAGCTTAAAACATATTTGTGCGAAAAAGAGATCTGCACACTTGGATTAATGTAATTAATCCAAGTGATTAATCCAGCATTAAAAGATTTAATTTCCAAGCTTTCGGTCAGACCAAAAGCTTGGAAATTAAATATTTTTATTTGGATTGATCCAAGTATGCATACAGTAGCACATTGTTGAAGGAACTTTCAATTTGATGAAAAATCCTGCAATTTTCCACAGATTGTTCCACAAGATTTCCCCAAATTAAATAAAAAAATAATTACAAAATCAAGTAAATTTAGGTAAAGTTTTTGCAGGGACTGATATCACGATTGCTTGGATATTGTCTGTGCTTTACATACTGTACTTTACATATCATTTAAATGTGGAAGTGCAAACTAGGGCACATAAATGATGTCATTTGTTTTCCCGCTGATAATCTTTGGCCCATTTTAGATCAAACTGGTCCATATTTGGCCCCTGAACTAAAATGAGTTTGACATCCCTGGATTATTATTTCAATACTGATATGCTAACCCCTACAGTTAGAATTAAGATTAGTTGGTTAAATATGAAATATAAACAGTATTTTTGTGTTAGACCAAATAAGATATACACCTTTAGGAGGTCCTGAAAAAGGGTGTAAATAACTAAACTTTTTTAAGGTTTAGCTAAATCACAGAAACAAAAAGAGTGAAACGCAAAGCTTTAGTTATCCATTTTTAGATCATTTAACTACAAACTGCTCATAATGTGTTTTACTCCATCCCCTATAGCAAATAGATGACACAACTGTAGCTTTGAGCAACAAAATCACAATTCATTTGAAGTTCAACACTTTATCTGCTTGATCTGTGACGTTCAGCTCATAAAGGCCAAAGACATTCTTCATTCTTCAAGCTCAACTGGCTTTTTCTTATCATTGTTCTGCTAGCAAGCCTGTGACATTTTGTGTTGTCTGCTTGGCAAATGCCTTTCTAATCATCCCCTTGGAGCATAATTTGAATTTTCATCACCTTTGATGGACAGCTCTAAAGATTATCATTAGGAAAATGAAATCTTTCCTGACCCTAAATGCCACGGCGGCTGCAGCCCCTCCTGTTGGTGTCCCACGGTGTCACTGTCACACTGTGTCTTTATTCAACCTGCTGCCCTTTGTTGTGTTCCTGCTCAGAGGTTAAATCGCATGACTTTTCTCATAGTTGTGAAGAAGCCTGGGGTTTGGGCTCCTTCTTTCTCATACCTCAATGACAGACAGGGCTGGAGCAGCCATTTTAAAAGTGAGGGTGTTCTAAGGGTAGGGCAACCGTTGAGTCTCCCAATTTAGTTTATTAAATTAATTTACTAAAACCATGATAAAGGTGTTATTAAGTCAGTGATCCTCAACATGTGGCTCTTTGTCTTAATTTTTATGTTTATTCTTCCAGAAAACCTTAAAAGGGTTTTTACCTTTTTCTTTGGCAAATTTTGCTTTCTTTGTCCCAGTTTTGTCCCTTTTCCAAAAAATATGACACGTTCTTGTTTTTTCAGATT
Source organism: Gouania willdenowi (assembly GCF_900634775.1). NCBI lineage: Eukaryota > Metazoa > Chordata > Actinopteri > Blenniiformes > Gobiesocidae > Gouania > Gouania willdenowi. The sequence goes on along the minus strand of NC_041049.1, from coordinate 60,909,844 downwards.
TTAGCTTCCTTTTGCCAATAGATATACTTTTTTTTCATTATTTTTGACCATTTTTGCAAGTTTTGACACTTTTATCCATTTTTTTCTGATTCTTTAACCATTTTTGACACTTTTCATCCAAATAAGCTACCCTATGCCCAATAAATACCACTTGTTTCCTTTTCCCCTACATTTTGCCTCTTTTTGTTCCACATTTTGCCCTTTTTCACTATTGTTTGCCTCATTTTGCTCATTTAAAGGGGCGGTATCATGAAAAAATCCCTTTATAATGATTTTGCTACAGTGATATACATTCCTTGAGCCGCATTCAGAGGGCCAAAGTTTAAAAAGTTCTGTTTCCTCCCTCCTTTGTTATTCCACAGTCAGCTCCAAACGGGGCAGTTGGATTTTTCTTGCTACTTGACGTCACCTAGCGGAAACTCCTCCTCCTGACAATCCTGGCTCCTCCTACCCTATTAGAATGTGAGCTCCTCCCTCTCAAACTACCTCACAACTAAAACAAACACTGTGGTTTAATATAGAATATATATTGTACTTTATTGCCATATATGTAAAGCTACATACACAAAATGTGTTCTCTGCAAAAAAATGTTTGCTACTCATGACTGCTTTTGGCCCATTTTAGTCACTTTTCACTCTTTTCTTGCCACTTTTGGACCATTTTTGCCACCTGTTACTAATTTTTTGCCACTTTACTCATTGCTGTTATTTCTTTGTTTACCTTATCAAAACGGCGGTTTCGTCAAATGGCTGGCTGTGATTGGCTTGATCACCATTCAAACAAACCAATAGGTTTTCAACACTGAATCCTTCTGCAAAAAGTGAGGGGGAGGATTTTTTGCTTTTACGAAAGTGCGAGTGTTGAATCCCTCACGGGTGAGGCGCGCCTGATAACAGAAACCCTTCCCAACGCTAAGGAACAGGTGCTTTTATCCATGTCAGAGAACAGTAGCACTTCAGAACACTGTGTTTTTTTCCTTCTTTTTTATGGCTGAGCCAGCATCTCTTAAATCTAAGCACTTCTATTGACCCACCTTCCCTCTCCCCACCCCTCTTCTGTTTCCTTGTTTGGAACAATATAGCCTGCCTGTTGCTATTGATTCCAGTAGATTGGGACCTGGTAAGTGCTCCTTGGAGTCTACTGCTGCTGTTATATTAAGCAATTGTTCCAACAGCAGATGACAGGGCTGAGAAAGTTCTGTCTGCCTCTAATAGACCTGATATTACACGTGTGATTGATTGGGAGGAAGAGGAGGGGAGAATTCAAGGATAATCAGCCCATGACTACATTGATCCTGTGACAAAACAGCTGTGGTTATAGTGGCTAAATACACCACCCAGTCCAACCATTGAAATACCAGGAAGCACATGATGAAACCATGACTGTCAGTTGTTTATAGGTTCCATGTGTGTGGCCTGAGGGAAGATCTATGCATACTTTGAATTTAAGTGGGATTTGACAAAGCCCAGCTTTATCTGTTCAGCCATGCTGAGTTTATTTACAAGCAGTCAGTAGCTTGAAATTGTCAGTGGTGGTGGAATTGCATGGGATTTCTGTTTTGTTGAAGCCCCCAAAGTAAAGGCTCCATTCATCCTGTCTGTCTGCACCGTCTTCCATTTCCTTTTCCGTCACACGCATGGCTACGAGCAGCTTGAAGCATTTAACACAAGGCCATAACATGGGGGGAGGGGAAGTGTTGTGTGTGGTGGAGAGATCAAGCAAAAAGAAAAGCTGAGTCCCAGTCCTTTGTTTCTGCAACTTACAAACACCTCTCTATGGCCCACACTTGTCAGCATAACTTTAGCTGTGTCTGATGTCAGATCTACAGTGATTCAATCCACACTGGAATATCTAAGGGTGCTTTCCCACCAGCACTATCTGGTTGGCTTGTAGTGGACTCGAGTTTGGCGCACCTGCAAATTTGGTTCGCTTGGGCTGGTTTGAAAGTGGACCAATTTGATTTAGTTCAAGCTAAAGAATCGTACCGAAACAACTTCCAGAGGTTGGTCTCTGTACGGTTACAAGCAGAGTTCAGTGCCTCGGTTCGGCAAAGTGCCTCAAAAGAATATGGGCAGATGAGTACATTAGTGTGTCGAGCACCCACAAAAATGCAGAAATAGTTGCAATTTTCAGCAAACAGATGAGAGACCGCGGTTTCCAGTCAGTTGATTATTGTAATGTAGGTAATATAATGTGTCATTATGTTTTAAGTTTTGCCTTTTAGATTGTAGACTAATCAATGTGCAACATTTTGTATTTGGCACACATGTTTACATTTGTTGTGTATTGTTGTGGTAAGTAGGCCAACGTTTAAAACTTCTCCCTTAAGCCTAAGTTGTAACTAAAAATAAAAGCTTACTAGAGAGATTTCCGAAAATGTCTCCGAAATACAAGTTGGTTCACGTTTAGGAGCTTAGCCCGTTTTCTGCGATAGAGTCTTGTGATCCGTCTTCTCCGCGCCAAGAACAACCGCAGAGTGTTCTCATGCCGAATGCGATTCTCATGATGGAACAACAGCAGTATTTGTGTTTGCTGCATAAAGCAATGATATTAATATATCGCCACAAAACCAAGCAGAAGAGTGCAGTCCATTGTCTTCAGTATGAAGCACAAATCAGCCTGTGAATGAGAACCAAACTAGTTGAGAATCGCAACTTTTGGGCCCAATTGAACCAGTCTATCTTGGCATACACTGTGATTTTTGGCCCATTTAGTGCCGATTTTTCACTTGTGCATCTATTTTTGGGATCGGGACGAGTCTCGGCTAAATCGTGTGTTGTGCATCACTGTACACAGCGTAGTATACATGTGGTCATGAGAAGCGATTAACACCTCACTACCAGCTCCCGATCAGCGATCCTATGGTCGCAAGAAAATCCTGGTCGTCCCTCGTGAGGGTATCACTGTTGAAGCAGTGCCATGGACGAACACCGTAGGACTGCTGTAGGACTGACGGACCGTACTGCCCACGTCTGTCCAGCCAGTTCTTGGTACATCACATCGGTGTCTTTTATTTTTTGAAGCTCTTATTGCTGGTATTCGCGTGTCTATCCACTTCCGGGTTCTTCTTCTTCTTCGGTTTTAATAGCAAAGCTTCCGAGCTCTTCTTTTTACGTTGCATTTCCGGAAACAAGACCCCGACGTGTCGTGTTTGGACGTACAGTGTGAGCAGTCAGGTCGTGTCAGAGTTTCAGCCTGTAGAGTGTGAGAACATAAATCGTGAACTGCAAACATTCGAAGCTGAGTACAACAATTGAAAAAATCGCACAGTGTAGGCCCGTCCTAATTCAGCTAGGACTGACTGGCCATCAGTTAAATATGATTTTAATGTTTGCATGTGTGTGCTTTCATATTTGTGTTTTGATCAAGTGAATCCCATTAGATTGTATTTTTTCATTAGCAGCCTGTTCTGCAGTGGTTGCTTTTTGGTATAGAGGTCATTTGCTAATGACACGGCCCTTAGCGAATGACTAACAAAGCAATTGTTATTAATTACCAGTGGGTGATACAAGAGTAGATTTAGGCCTTTAGTGCATTGTGTTTCAGTCAGCGTGGCCAGTGTGTGTGTGTGTGTGTGTCTCTCAGAGAGATGATTGCCAGCCCCACACCATCACCCTCACCTCCCACTGGCCTGCTGCCAAGCAGCGACATTGTCATTATCAGTGTGCCAGCGCCAGCGGGCTGGGGAAATGTCATTATTGCAGCTTGTGGATTCCTTGGGGGAATCAGCAGCAACGCGTTTAATTTCTCCAACAGCCTGGGAAATATTTGTTGCATCACCAGCCTGGATCATGGCAAACATCATTCGCTGCAATGCAATTAAAGACAGATCATTTACATAGTCACAGAGCTAATTTTCATAATGTTTCTTTTATTATCAGAGGAAGAAATTAACCCAGGAATTTATTTACACACCCACTTCAAATGGTAACAGTGTGCTAATTGGCTGTTAGATTATTAATAAGCTTATAGTGCTAATGAATGGGGCACTCACTGTTTCAGAGGTGCTCTAGCACTGTGCTTGTGTTTTGGCAGCTTAATTAGACAGATAATTATGTACTTGTTGCTTTCACTTTCAGGCAAACACCATCAATCATTTTAAAAGGATTAATCTGGCTGACACTGCTGAGCTCATTCTTTCAGTTTTGCTTTGTTGTGAACTGCTAACAGTGAGGAGCAGTGGAAGTAGCTCTTAGCATTGGATACCCCTCATGTTTGGTACCCTAAAAAGTACTTCAGGTAAGGGTGGGATGATGAATCATGTGACAAGGTATTGCGATATTAAAATGGCACAAGATATATCGTCAATGGTACAAATATTTACATACTAGAGCGGGGACTTTAACGTGGTAATTGCAAATAATTGATTACAGAAAAGAAATGCACTAGTTCATTGCTTTTTTTTATTTATTTTTTTGCACTCCAAACAGCGCGGAACTTTTCTCATCTCACGAGTTCCTATACCCATAATGCTGATGCACAGACTACAACCGGAGAATTTGTGGAGAAGTCGTTGCTGTATTTTGTGGGCGTTAATTGTAGTTTAAAGAACACTAGGTAGAAAATAAAAGCCCATTTGTTTACAAATTGTGCAAGATAGCGTTTGTGGATCACCGGAGCTGTTGCAGCATCTGCTAGCACCTCAATGCTAAACATGTAGCAGCTACCACCTCAATACTAAACATGTAGCAGCTAGCACCTTAATGCTAAACATCTAGCAGCTATCACCTCAAAGCTAAACATGTAGCAGCTACCACCTCAATGCTAAATATGTAGCAGCTACCACCTCAATACTAAACATGTAGCAGCTACCACCTTAATGCTAAACATTTAGCAGCTATCACCTCAATGCTAAACATGTAGCAGCTAGCACCTTAATGCTAAACATGTAGCAGCTATCACCTCAAAGCTAAACATGTAGCAAATACGGTGCTCAGGGCCGCTTCCATCTTGCAAATTTTACGTAATTTGGAGCCAGAGTCTGCACAGTATGGTCCTGCAGGTGCAGCCCTGGTAACACGTCCCGCCCATTTAGCATGCTGCCCTGATGACTTACGCCGCCCAGCTACGCCAAGAACATATCGAACGTATCTTGCCCGCTGGACATTCTACCGATGGCTTAGAACAGTTTCGTGCAGAACAACTCATTTTGACAGCTCAAAAAAGATGAAAAACTGAACGGAAGGTAGAGGATGTGGGTGGGGCTAGAAGCCACAGATTACAACTTATCAACTGCTATGTGGAAAGACTATTTCAAACTAAATTAATCAGCTTCATCAGTTGCTCTGTTTATTTCATGGTATCCACAGATATTCTAACTATTTTGCACTCTTCACTTTCCACTTAATGTTCTGTTCATTGATTCCGTCATAAACCAAAATCCATTAAAATTGGAAAAAAAATGCTTCTCGTGTCAAGTATTAATTACAAAGTCTCTAAGTAATTAGATTAATATTTTTAATCGAGTTTAGTATATGTATATAGTGGTATTGTCATTTTTTGGAGTCTTTTCAACTGCAGGAGACATAGTCAGTGCCCATGCTGCCATATTTAATGTAATGCAAAGTTCATGCACAAATAGCAATATTTATTTGAAGTGTTTAAGATGATGACATGATAATAATAATAATGAAATTAATGATTGTAACTATGACAATATCCTATTTGAGGCCATGTTCTTGTCTATTTTGTGTGACGGAGTCGTACTAACTCCGTACTCAAAGGCAATTTTACATCTTTTGGTTTTTGTGACTTCATGAGGACCTTTCCTTTGATGTTTTGTTCCCTAAACATATATTATTAATCATAGTCTACAAAGGTTCTAGTTACTTCTTTGTTTATGCCACAAACATTTTCATCTATATATTTGAGCTGTCACAACAACGACATGAATATACGGTATAGTTTGGTATTTGATGGTTTGATTCAGGAATGGGGTCAATTATTTGTAATAGACCTTCAGGGGATAAAAAAAAAACAAAACAATTGTAATTTTTATTGTAATACCGGAGTTGTAATTAAACATGGATAATTGAAGGCATAATTATAATTTTAGAATGTAATCCCTGGTTTGATTATTGATCTACATAAAGTTAGTGTAACTTTGGAGTCTTCAATTCTATTTGTCAACAACATAAAGCGATGAAAAAAAAAAGAAAAGAAGCATGTTATGTATTTTGTTTAAACTACTGACAGACTGGAGACTTCAGCCACTCTAGTGACCAAAACTTCTGCGTCCAGATATATATTATGCAATGCTTCTGTGTATTTATAAGACTGTCCACTCTTAAATTGTGTTTTACATCTTCAATCTGAAGCTAAATGAAAACAATGTGAAGAATGCTCACTGTGTCCCAGGAGGATTCTACACTCTTTAAACTTCACCAGTAAATGGGTATTATGTTTCCTTGACTTCTCGACACTGATTGGATGGGAGATGTCATAAAACCTGTTTTCATCTATTCACAGTTGTTTTTGCTCAAAAAACAGAAAACCCATAGGGCATCATTTTGAAAATAATCATCATTGTTTGCATCTTTCCTTCAAAAACACAATGTGGAGCAGGCATCTTCTTACATAGCTTTCATGAAGTGGTTTTTGTTCTGTCTGTTGTGTATGAAGTAAAAGTCAGTGAATTTATCTTGTGGTCAAACTGTTCCCTGATGAATAAAGCTGTGTTTATACTGAAGCGTTCTCACACAGAGGTTGTGCAGAATTATGTGTGCGCGCTGTCTTTATGCGCTTTCCACTAATTATTGTAAACACCAGAGTCAATGGGTCTGTTTCTAATCATTGAGTCCCAAAATCACCCTGAATATCACGTTACACTTATTAATTAATCACATTGTGGATTAGCAACAATTTAGGGTGACTAATCATGACCATACCATGTCAGAGATTAAAGTAACAGATTACAAGTACTCAGGTTACTGTAAATGAGTTGTTTCCAGGGTTGGGGTCAATTCTAATTGTAATTGTAATTACAATTATTGATTATGCAATTAATGTAGAGCTAAAATGTGCTGCATTTCTCATTGTAGTCCAGGTAAAAGGTCTGACCTTTATCAAAAGGATGACCCAGATTGGGTTAGAGATAAAACCAGGTTGTTGACGATATCGGGATACGCAATAGACGGAAGACTGTCCAGGTTGTCATTGATCCAAGATGAGGGAGCCAACTCGTATAGATCTGAACCACCAATATACCCTAACTTTCCTGCGGACCAAGTCCTTCCCTGTATTCCTTTGCATCTATGAAGCATTTTGAGGAGCTTTTCTGTAGTTCCGGACATTTATCAATCGTAGTGTTTACCTCGGAGTGCCTCCAATATGGCCGCACATCCAGGTTACTGCCCAGAATGTGACGTAGGTGGAAACCCTTTATAGTGCCGTAACAATTAAAAAAGACACTAACAAGACAAAAATGTACATATAAACATTATTTGAAAAATGGAAAGAGCAGGAGGTGAATATATGCAGCATGACCGTATTAAAACTGGCTTGTATGCCTTTATGTTAATAATAATACAGCATTTATTGTAGACTCTTGTTTGGATGAATTGATATGTCTTAAGAAACAAAGCTTAAACACAACCTTCATATCAGTGAGAATGATTTCTTGGAACCTCCTTTAATTCGATATGCTAATATCAGAATCCTGTTAGAATAGTTCCTTTCCTCAAGAGAATATTGTACATGGACACACTCAGAATGTGGTGGATCTAAATCACACACATACAAAGAACGTCATAAATGCAGTTTAAATCAAATACTATGTCACTAGTTAGTTTGTTATTAGCTTGGCAGCCAGTTGCACATATGGTCTAGAGCTCATATGCACATTCATATATCACAGCTGTATTAATATCTCTGTGTACAGAGCGTGATGTGCTGTTCAATGTTGGCTACGTCTGTTTGTCGAGCTGTTTGCGTCAAGCTAACAATTAAGCATTACTCTGACACATTGACAGAAAGGTTGAGACACTGATTAAAATGTACCAAGAACACAAAAAACTCGTTAGCCATTCTTGTAAAGGGAAAACGCCCATGTAAGTGCAAGTGTAAGAGTAGTTTCTACAGGAACAACCGTTTTTATAAGATTTATCCTGTAGTCAAGGTGCATACTCTTATTTATCTAAAACGTTGCTTTGTGAAAAGTTATTGGATCAAATTTACTTTAAACACATAATGTGAACAAATAAAGATTACAACATGAAGAAATATCTAAAGTAATAGAGGTGAGGATGAAAACTGTGGCAAATTTGTAATTTCTACCAATCTACTGTTACGACTTTCAGTTTCTGAGCACTGACTCTGTGTTAAATGTTCAAGTCTACAAAAATAAAAGTAAAGTAACCTAAAAGTTCTTTTATCTAAGCTTCAATAATCTTAATATCAGTTTGTTTAGGAGCTTTATTGAAATAATTCTTACACCAAAAGACTTGGTGATTCAGAGAATGTGTGTTAATCTTTAGGCAGAAACACAACTTGCATGCATGCACGCACGCACGCACACACACACACACACACACACACACACACACACACACACACACACACTAAGTAATACCAAATGAACTACTGACAATTAGATTTTCCTGCAAGAGGATGAATTCTTGTCTTGCACAAACCTGATTAATTTGTAACATCTTCACTACAATCTTGTTTCAAATTCATTATAGTGTACATGACTATTGCTTTGCCTGATATATTACCTTTATCAGAACCTTTCTCACAGTTTTACCCACATCCACTTCTTGTTCTTGATTGCTGATTTATAAAGCTTTGCAAGGACAGGCTGCTATACTTCAGCTGCAAGTAAATGGTGTTTCAATAGGCCTTTCGCTTCCTCTCAAATATTCATTTGTGACTTTAAATGAGTGACGAATTTCATCTTAATTATAACAAAGTTGAGCCAAGCCCAGAGTTCATTCTCATTTGGTTCAGTTTGCCAATTATAGACGTGGCTGGCAACAATCAGGCTCCCACCTTTCATTTCTCAAACCCATATTGTCCCTGGAGTGGAGGAGATTGGTACGTGCTCGACGTCTCACCGCTGTGCTCAAAAGGAAGCAGATGAGATTACACTGTGTGCATGGAGGCGGTTTCACCCAATATCAACGGTGAGCCTACCCCACGCATACTAAGTGTTTGGTTATGTTCTTTCCAATGAACAAGCTCTCACCTTCATTAATGTTTAAAATTGTTCATATTTTTTTTCACATGATTGAAATTCTGCAGAAGTGAGAGACTTGTGAGATTGATAACTGTGACAAATGTCCTCTCACTATCTGCTTCTGAAGAATAGGCATGTGTAAACAGTCCATTTATACACATGCGGTCAGGACACAGAGGTACATATCGCTACTTTAAAGGGGCCATATGTAGAATTATTGTGAATTTTCAACTTTTAAATATGTCTGAAATACCTAAAATCCAAATTTGAGTGTTAAGAAACATGGCTTTAGCTGTCATGCCATATGTAATTTTTTTTTTTAGATTACTTAATTATACATACATTAATAAATATTGCCGGCTCAGCCAATCTGTAGTACCTTTTTTCCACCAGTTGGGTGAGTATAAACCTATTTACAGCAGAGCCGTCCCTTAACTAGGCCATCTCTGGCGTCAAAGTCTTTTTCAGTGTGCAGTGTCTTTATACAATTTGATGTAATGTTCACTAGCATCGCCGCTGTGTACAAGTCTGTGTTTTCGGCTTGTAGAAGTCTGTCTGATGAAATATATGCCTGTAGGTAGATAATTTCAAACATACGCGCGACATAAATTCACGTCACTTCCTTTTCGACTGTTTTTGCTGTTTGGATTTACATCAAAAAAATAAAGATCACACACAAACACTATTGTTTCTTTATATTTTTAATGATAATAATAAATTCAAACTTACAATAACAAAAAACAAGTTTTATCTTATTTAAAAAACAAAAACAAAACAAAAAAACCTGTCACAAGTAATATACCACCTAGTCGTGGCAGAAATGCTTGTAAATTCTACATTTGGCCCCTTTAAAGGTCCAGTATTATGCTATTTTTCACCCATATCTATTTGTTCTAAGAACCCCAACAACATAGTATTTAAAGTTAATTTGCCCAAACTCGTCTGTTATTTGCAGTTTTAGCCCTCTGAAAAGTCACTATAATGACGCTTCTAAAAACAGGCTGTTTTGGGGCCTTCATGCATATGCATGAGTAGGCGTGTCTGTAGATGTAGACTCGACACCACAGCTGATCATCATAGCGATTTTCTTTTGCTACTTACACACTCTTGTTATTGTTTTCAGCCAAAAAACTGCACATTACAGTAAAACACATGGCTATTTATGCAGCTGTTGTGATTGTGAAATGACAAACGCTGCTCCACGGTGTGTGTTTATCACATCAGCAGCAGAGTCAGTCAGCTGTTTCAGAGCTGCTATGTCGCTCTCTTGTCATCTTCTCTTTTGCTCACCTTGAATGGAATAGTCCATTCAAGGTGATAATCATTTGTTTTGTCGAACCGCTGCGTCGCATTGGGTCACAAACATGTCAGATCATGTCAAAGGCGATACGAGACGGTATAACAGCTACTAAAAATGGAACTGATTGTGAGTGCTTTGGATTATCTATATATTAGATTATCTATACTGAACATAAATATATTATCTGTGATAAAAGGACTAGTGGTTAAGGGAGCAGGCTTGTAATCAGTCCCTCATATTAACCCTAACTGCTCCCTTTGCGCTACACTGTTGCTTTTTACTGCTCCTCATGGAGAGGTTAAATGCAGAGAACACATTTCGTGTATTAAGCTATACATATATGACAAAGTATAATGTATATTCTACTGTATATCAGGGGTCGGGAACCTATGGCTCGCGAGCCAGGTGTGGCTTTTTTGATGATTGCATCTGGCTCGCAGATTTCGGCTTTTCAGATAAAACATAAAATATTATCGCTTGTTTTAATCCATCCATCGATTTTCCACTGCTCATGTCTTGTTCAGGGCTGCAGGATTATGGGTAATCAGGTAAACGCCCCCTTTTGAATCAGTCTGCTCGGCCATTAGCTCAAAGCTAACCCTTCGACGAAGAAGATGGCGAAAAGAAAAAAAGATGATGAGTATCGTACATTTCAGGACGAATGGACTGAAGAATACGCCTTTGTGGAGAGAGCAGGTTCTGCGGTGTGCCTAATTTGCAATGACAAAATTGCATCGATGAAACGGTCAAATGTAAAGAGGCATTTCGACACACGCCATGCTACCTTTGCTTCAAAATACCCTGCGGGAGACAGCAGGAAGAAAGCGTGCCAAGAGCTACTGAGCAGGGTGCAAGCTAGCCAGCAGCAACTCCGCCTATGGACCCGGCAAGGTGACTATAATTTCGCTAGTTTTGCTGGATCTTTAGCAGTAGTGAGGAACGGAAAACCATTCACAGATGGCGAGTAAGTCTTGCTGTTCTGCCAATAAAAGGGTCCACAAGAGGTGAAGATTTATTCAAGTCTTTCATGGAGTTCGCTCATGAAAAAAATCTGCCTATGGATAAACTTCTCTCAGTGTGTACTGATGGTGCTCCTTGTATGATGGGGAAAAACAAAGGATTTGTGGCGCTTCTCCGTGAACATGAAAATAGACCCAACCAGACTACAAAGCCATCAGCAAATCCATGCAGCACCAGAAGTCGCATTAATGGTGAGTATTATAACAACATTATTTAAAAGAATACATTCAGAGGCTTATTATACTCACATTTAGGTAAATTCAGGCTTAAAATATATTATATGGCTCTCACTGAAATAAATTTCCAAATATTTTGCTTTCATGGCTCTCTGAGTCAAAAAGGTTCCCGACCCCTGTTCTATATTAAACCATAGTGTTTGTTTTACCTGTGAGGTAGTTTGAGAGGGAGGAGCTCACATTCTTATAGTGTAGGAGGAGCCAGGATTGTCAGGAGGAGGAGTTTCTGCGATGTGACGTCATAACATGAGAAAAATCCAACCGGTCCATTTGGAGCTGACTTTTTACCAAATGTGGAAAAACAAGGGAGGGAGGAAACAGAACGTTTTCCACTATGGCCCTCTGAATGAGGCTAAAGGAATGTATATCACTGTAGCAAAACCATTAGAAAGTGATTTTTTCATAATACTGCCCATTTAATTCAGATGCTGCAGTAGAAACCAGATTTCCCTTACCCGATTAAATTATCTTGTCTTCATGTGTTTGCTAAAGATAATCGGTTCCAGTGATTATACTGGTGGCAAGGACAGGAACATTGAGAGAGGCTAGCATCCCGAGTAATTAAATTAGCCCTGAATGGCTAATTGGATCAATTTGGAAGGCAGACACTGTCAAGGATAAAAGTAATCATCTATGCAATAGCAATCTTTTATTGCACAGACACGTCTTGTAAAAAAACAAGGTGTGATCCAGGAGGTTAATGTAATTACTGTCCAATTCTATCTCTCGTTGTGAACAGTAACGCTAATTAATCTCAGATCTCTAGACTATAATGAAGCGCGACTAGCCAGGTAATGCTGATTATGGTTTTAAGGACATGGCGGAATATTCTCTGTTATTTTCTCATCCTTGGATCAGAGATGAAGACTCCAATTAGCCAACTCGTTCCGTACTCCTTTATAAGACCATTAGCATCCGATGCTTTGATGTACTGCTCAGTGAGAGCTCCACCTGTGTGGCTTTTTGCTATGATTGTCATGCCTTTCAGCCCAATAAAACTGTGATTTACATTTCTTCCTCGGCGAGCTATCTTCGCTCACTGAGGTGTAAAGCGATGTAATGAGAGTGAGACTTGGCTTATGAGCAGAGCATTCATATTCATTAGCAGCAAACATTAACATATGATGCCCATGACAGATCTGTGATGCATGTTTTATGAATGCAGTTAAATGCACGCTGACAGCGCAGCAGGCCATAAAGGACTCGTGCTATCCACCAAATGAAAGCTACAGAGCAGTGGGACCATTATTGATTCTCCCCTGTGTCCTATTGATCTCTGACGTTTTCATCTGGCACAGAGCTGCTAATCTGCTGTGTATCAGAGAGACACCCACAGTGCAGCCCATTGACTCTGCTATCAATAGCCACAAAGCTGGATATCATTAAATCCTCATCACTTTGTTTCCCCCGGCCAGCCGCCACAGACCAGTGAACACAGTGCGACCTCTGAATATCCACTGTCCATTGGCTAGTTTATGGCTCCGGCCTCTGGAGCCTTTACTGCCTCTTTCATAATAGGGCAGTGTAACTGTAACAGCTTTGCAGTACACGGAGCTGGTATTGACCCCCGCTTCAATGCAAGTGACTTGACATGAGTTTTATCTCATCTATTGGGCACATACACCACGCCAGTCACCATCGACACAAAATACACTCTGGCTTTGTCAGCAAACACTGGCTTTATGAGTCCAAGTAAACAAAGGAAAATAGGTGCTACACATGCTACTAAAACACACACAGTTAAAACAACAGTAAACACATGTATGGGATTTCCACTGCAATGAAAATACAATCAGCTGAAACTTCTATCAATAGGAGACGACAATGGGAGCTTTTATTCCCCTTTAATTCAGAATAAAAGTTAAATCCTCTTTAAACTGACCTTGAAAACACTTAATTCCTCATTTGAATTAAACTTAGATCCAAATTAGGTGGTTGGTATATTCCGATTTTAATTCTGAATTAAATTATTCCTCTATCATGTAAACGTTTAGTTCCGCTTTAAGTGAATTGCGGTTGTTCTGCACATGCTCTGCCAGTCGATGACGCGCTGGGATGACATAATTCAAGATGGCCGCCCGGACTGGAACCGAGATTGTTTATTTAATAAGAAAATAAAAGTTACAACAATAATAATACAAATATACAATAATTATACAAATATACAATAATAATACAAATATACAAATATGATACAGATGTCTACAACAATCAAGCTGTGAATACATCACGTTCTCCCCCTGTCCAATCAGAACCCTTCCCAACCCCCAGACCTAAAGCAGAATTGAATAAAGCCAAATAAACTAGACCATTTACACCTCAATTCGCAATTACTATTCCCATGTAAACTTTAATTCCGAATTATTTAATTAGGAATAATTAATTGCGAATTATAAAACGTCATGGAACCGTGACCAATTATGACTTGGATTTGAATGCAAAGTGATTTATTAAATTGACATACACAAACAAATGGAGCCTTGAAATGACAACAAATACAACAACATGCCCTGTATTTTTTTTTTTTTTTAACTGATTTCTGTTATTTTGTAGTGTAATTGTAAGCTCTATGAAAATATCATGTATGATACTATAGGTTGTGTCCCTTTAGAGCAGCTAGGAGAATGAAAACCAATGGCAGCCATGATGCTCGTCGTAGGCAGACAGGCTTCAGCAACTGTAAACCGGTGTTGTGACAAAATCTGTGACCTGACGAAAATGGTGACTCCATTGGCTCCGAAACCAAGGATTGAGAGTAAACGCGAACTTCAGCCAATAGGGCCACCGTTTGTATAATTACATGTCACAGAACATGACGTACCTGGTCACATGTCCACTTCTCTCTGAGTTAACATGGCGCTGTACATGTAGATAGAACAGGAGACCGAGGCATTTCTTAGCATTAGACTTAAAAATCATTACTGCCACCTTGGACGTGAAACAACAAAGAGTGTTATAAGTAGGTTTGGAGCATCCGTCTTCCTGTAGCAAAGTCTCGCGGGATGAAAACTTGCTTTTATTTCGTGTCAAATGTAATGGAAATGTAGCTTCTGAAGAGCATCCTCCTCCTGGCTGCTCTACAAGAACTTTTAAAGAAAACAACCCGATTAAACCTCTAGTATTATATATGATTTTTGAATACAGTTAAAGTTCACTATGTATATACCATTTAATATCTATCTATAGTCAGTCTGGGATATGATTTAACCATTGAAAACCCTTCAGCTCTTAACAAGATAGGAGGAGTCATTCTCCTCAAGGAAGTGGGGCTCTAGTGAGACAAGGACGGGCAACACTGCGATCAATGATGCTTAAGGTGTGTGTGGGGGTGACAAGGACAGGTTCTGGGGAGCCTTTTACCACGGCCCATTAGAGACAGAGTCTTCCCGCTAAGAGCAGACAGCATGATAAACAGCCTCACCTCAGATGATACTCCAACTGATCAATAACCTGTCCGCTCGTCCTCCCCGAGGTCCAAGCAGGAGCAGCAGCCATGACAGTTGACCCCGAGGTCGTCTGTGTACGTTAGTGTGTGTGTGTGTGTCAGTGTGTGCAGGTTTGTGACTGTTATTCTGTGTATGGGCCTGACTAAAAACAAAACGAAAAAAACTTGAGCAGACACTGGATGGCCACCAGGATTACTAATATACTATTTCAAAGGAAAATTGAGGTGTTTGTGTGAGTTTTGCGCATAAGTTTTGGGTGATGTGGAAAAGGCCATCAGTGAATTAGATGGAGCATCCAATGCCCTCTCGACCTTTCTGTCTCACCCTCTCGTCACAAGGGAACAGGATCAACCAAGCATATCCTATTAGCATCTGTATGTCCTTCACTTCAGCTGAAAATGGCTTCTTCATAGTGCTGCACAGAAGACACTTTCACATGCTTCCATGGATGAACAGGGGGAATTGTTCCACTTGTTCTTTCTTGTGGTTTTCAGCCTTAGAAAGACGGGAAAGTGAGTGACACTTCCTGGATTCCTCAACGTTAACTCATGATGAGTGTATAAAAGATGTTCATTGGTTGGTTGAAGCATATTCAAATATTAACCAGGGCTTACTATTTATTTTGTTTCCTCACAGGAGTTAAAAAGTAATATTAGATTATTGCATTAAAGTAATGGAATGGAATATTTTAATTGTGTTATGTAATTTTCTGTAATGTTTGTAAATGTTACTGTACATTGTGAATATTGCACTGAAACTAGATTTTAAGAAAATTGTGAATCAAATCAAAATCGCAATATCTGCCAGAAAAATCGCAATTGCTCTAGTGGACTTGCCTCCTAAACTATGAATAATTTCATATAAAATGAATGAATATATATATACATGTTTTAATGCACTATTATGTTTAACAAAGAAACCGCTGGACTTGTGTGTTTCTGTTTTTTTAAAACCTGGGAACTTGCTGTAAAACTATGTTTAAATGTATTGTACTTGTCTGCCTAAAACTAATTGGATATTTACCTCTGTTTTCATTCCTTAATTAAAGATAAATAAAAATAAAACAGTTAACGTGTTTTTCTCATTAAAAAATAACTAATATATATCTGCTTCTTTATGAACAAGAGTGTTTGGCGATGAGAAAGTATATGGTAATAGTGTTTGAGCAGCTCTGCATCAGTAGGCGGATGTGGAAAAACAACTGAGGCACACACACCGCGTGTACACACGCACACACACACACTCTTGTGTTGTCACTCACTGAGTCCAGACCACATGTCTCGTCTGAAGTCTTTCTTCTCAACGTGCCCGTGTTATCGCACAGCTACAGTTGTGGCTTCAATGGCGGTGAGACATCCTGACTTGGAAAGTGAGACTCCATATCTTGAGCAAACCCCACAAGCCATAAACCGCAGGCAGCAGCTCCTGCAGCCCAGCTCGCTGTGACTTCAAACACTAACAAGCTGGAATAACATTTTGCTAGGGGTGGCTTCCCCTGATGGCTCGTAGCTGCTGGCAGGCTGATGGAAGAAAGACAAGATTTATTACAGGCTTTGTCGCTTTTGGATAAACCCTAACCGCGTCGTATAGAAACTGTGGGATCACAGAACCTGTCATTATGACTTCCTTCTCTGTAGATCAGCACGAGATTTGAAATTCATTCCACTGGAAAATCAATTTCCATGTCAGAGGTTTCATCCCGCTGTCAGCGGGTCTTGAAAGCTCAGTGTGGAATTAAGTTGACATTTTAGGTTGATAGTGATTTGCTGTAAAATCTGCTTTTGTTTAAATTACACGATGAAACCAAAACACACACACACACACATAAAAAAGATTCAGAGTCAGAGTTTCACACTGAAATAGTCCAAGCAGAGATCTTCAGTATTCTTTGCCAAATGTGATGCTTCTTAACACTATGCGGATGATCAACCAACAGCTTAAAACCTACAGAGAGGAGTGGAAATGTGCAGGAATGTGGGAGGCAGCGTTTGAAAAATGAATTCACATTGGCTCGAGGACAGCAAGTGAGTCCTCTCGGCTGATTCACCCACTTAGGATTGAATATTAAACACACGAAAAGCCAATCTAACCTTTACTTAACCAGTCACGACAGATAGCGCCGTCATAGTCTGCTGTGTTACTTCATACTTTTAGGATGAGGAAGTGCAACACAATTGAGCAGCACTTTCACAAGCAGTGGGTGGAAAGTATGAAAGATTTTCTTTTACAAGTGGAGTTCAAGAGCTGTCATTGTGATGCTGTTAAAAGGTCAAGTGTGTGTGTGTGTGTGTGTGTGTGTGTGGTAAGACATCTGCTCTGCTCAGCTGTAAATACTCCATTACAACAAATCTATGAGTAAAGTAGCAGAAGTAGTTTAATCCATTGAACATTAATTAACAGTTTAATGATGTTATAATAATCATTATAATGAATTAACTGACATACCAATTAATGCATTAATAAGCATTTAATCAATGGTTTGTAATTCAAACATTACTTAACATTAACTCATTCAGTGCCAGCCATTTTCAAAATTTCTACCCACTCATTGCCAGCCGTTTTACAGCATTTTGGCTAATTTTTAAAGACCCACAGAATATTTCGTACTATGACAATCTGAAAGATTAAATTCTCTAATTTCATCAGAAAAAAATATTTTGTTTCTAGCTTGTTTTGTTCATCCGTAATCAGCAGTTGAATAGAGGCAAATTTCACACAAATCGCCAATTTGTGACAAAAAGCTGAGAAAAACGGCTTTTTCTGAAAAAACCTATTAGTGGCTTTGAAGCAATTTTTTTTTTTTGGCTTTAGTGACACCTCAACATTGGTTTCCTTCTATAAAACTACAAAAACAACACTGAGACCGGGCTTTTGATGGCAACATTAATATTATTTTGCATTGACAGATTTGTGATATCATTTTCCACACAACCAACTTACTCCTCATCCGGACATGCCGAGTGCCAGCGCTTGCCCTGTTTTTTTATTGTTTTATCTCACCATTACGACACTCTCAATAGTCCACTTAGGTTCCACACATGCTCTGGCCAAGTGTGAGCTGCTAACTTCAGCATTAACTCTCGTAGCGCCATTTTCTGTCTTCTAAACTTTTATTCTCTCCCTCTGAGCTCTGCCCATCATGGGTGATCTCTCTTCCAAAGGTGCACTGCTGTCACCTACATGTCACCAGTTGGTCACTACATCACTGTACAAGTTAGATATTCACTGGAGCGCTTCGTCACACTGGTCCTAGCAACCCCAGCCGAAAAACTATATACGTGAATGGCACTCCACGTTAATAAATCAATTCTCATCTATAGACATGAATGGCACTCAATGAGTTAAGGGTACAATGATTAGTCGCCATTTTTGACAAAAATCGATAACAAATGTATTTGTCGACAATTGTCGGGTTACTTGATCACCGTTTTATTCAAGCTTTGGACGGAACTAAACATTGTTTTTCATGAGGAGTGGCTCATCTCACTTTCTATATAACTGTACTCAGACCTATATGCGCGTTACGGACGTGATTAGCTGGAGATATATTGTCAAAAACATTCCCACTGGAGAATATGTTGCTGTTACCGGGAGCTCAGCGCTGTCGATGCCACGCACGTACGTGCGCACACAGTCTACAGCCAACAAAGTGAGCCAGTCCTTCATCAGATTCAACCAAAGTTCCCACAATCACGGTGACAGACCTGCTCTAAAGCATGCTAAGCTAACCCACCGACACATAAGACTGGGCTAAGCGCTAATGCTAACCACTTCATAAAAGGAAGAGACTAGTAAAAAGTACACATTCTTACTTTCATCAAACCACAAAGAGCCACAGATTTACTTATGGTCAGATTTAAAACTTTTATTGAAGGATAAAAGCTAGCATGTCACGTGCAGTGTGAAATACATTTTGGCATAAAACTAATGACACTATTCATTAGGGATGTAACGATTAATCATAAGGCAGTTAAAAATCGATTCATAGGTATCACGGTTGATATCGATTTTCTGAAAATTGAATCGCAGTACTTTTTTTAACCAGCAGAGGGTGCTATCCACAAGTGTAGGTGGCGGGCGGAGTCTGCTAATACTTTCTTTCTGGCCGCCTTCTACTCTTAAATATGTTAATAAATGATTCATTACCCCTTTAGCTCCGAAAGAATATCTGTAATATTACTTGAATATCTGTAAAAGTCACGTTTTTCTATTAGCTCTGTCTGCTAGCATAGCTTCTCTTCTTCACTGCAAGATATCTGCATGCCAACCGACCACTGTGTTACCAGCGCCCTCTGCTGGTCCAAACAAATATGAAGTAAATCAGTGCAATCACGGTTTGTCCAATTGTTAAGGCACAAAATACATTTTCAGTTGCACTTTTAAAAGAAAAAGAACTATTATGCGGTTTTGCATTGTTTATTTATTTCATTCAAGATTTATTTTTAGTTAAATTGCATTGTTTTGAATAGTTTATCAAGAAATTCTTTTGACAATGAAAAATAAAAGGAAAATAGTACAGTATTTTCTAGTTTTTTTCCCAAAAAAAAAAATTGTCTACAGTCCCATTTTGTAAAATAAATCGTGAGAGAATCGTATCGTGAACCCAGTATCGTGAATCGAATCGTATCGGGAGTTGAGTGAATCGTTACATCCCTACTATTCATCGATCTTTACTTGTAAAAAAAAAAACATATTTTTAATTACATTTCACGTGTTCACAGACAAAGCTGGCCCCATTATACAGTAATGTACCTATTGTGATATTACACTTCAATATCCCATTAGTTCTGCTCGCAGTAGTTAATGATTAGATCGTTAAGTCTAATCAGATATTTATCAACCATAACTTTATGTAACTCATTATCAGATATAAAATAAGCAAGAGTCAGCAGCAGTGGTTTATATTAAACAGTTAAAACACTATTGTAGTTATTTTTTTTTTAGAAAATAGTTTCATTATGAATGCAGGAAATAAATAAATTATATACAATAAAACTAATGGAGTGACCCATATGCACAAACTCAATTTATTTTGTGTTTGTAAGGAACCTTTTTACACTTTAAGTTGGGAATTGTTTTATTCATTTATTTATTGTTTTTATTTGTCGTAATTTGCCTCAAGCCAAATTTAAACGATTGTAGCAACATAAAGCGAATAATTGTACGATTTGTCATCCGATTAGTCGATTAATCGTTTCAATAATCGATGACTAGTTGACGATTGAAGTCGTTAGTCATTAGTTGCAGCCCTACTAAGCATTGAGGGGCCCATGTTGCACGAAATAAACTTTTCATAAAAGTGCTATTAGGGCTTCATACACATGCCAAAAGTGTTTTTTCACTGATTTCCTCAATCGTTAGTTAGAGGATGATTTGCTCCTTTCTTACTGCAGGGTGAGCCCAAACACCTCGCTCCAATTTGATGACGTGTTCCCACTTTGTCAATCAGGTTATTCCATTTGTGAACATGCAAACTCTTCACACATCTGATTTTTAATTGTTCCTTTTTTAAACTAGCATAGGGCAGGATTTGTGAAAAAATAAACATTCATTTTAAGTCTTTTAATGCTAATGGTTGATGAAGCGTTCTAAACCAAAAAGAATGAACCCACACACATTTCTACCTAGTGCTTTGAATAGATTGTGTCATACATTTTGTACTGCTGTTCCGGGCACACATTTTCTGTGCAGTTCTGCAGAAGTGACATCAAATGATGCTAGTGCACATTCTCGACGGCTTGGAGAGGCGTCCCAATACGGGAAATAAAGCAGAATGAGAAGAAGACGGATTGGAGACTAAAAGAAGACAAGCAAGGTGTACTAAACTACTGTGGTTCCACAGATGTACGCAGAGGCATGTGCACAGCTCTTGCAGTAAATAGTCAAATAAACGGAGAGTAAATAAATAACCGTATCACAGTTGCAGTGGAACAGTTGGAGTGCAGATCGGGCCGCATTTTCCTGTCCGAGTCCGACCCAACAGTGAACACTGTAATTTTTTTTCTTAAAGAAATGACATATTTACGTTTGTTTTAGTGGTAAGCACCAATTTTATTAACAAACAACTGTTCATGTCAACATCAGATCAGCGCACGGGTAACAAGCAAAAGTGAAACACAAACAGGGACGCAGTGCACGCAAGAGACCCATCGGATCTATTTACATAATCCATGTATCAAAGATAAGGATAATCTATGTTATTGTGCAGAAAAAGGAATGTTTCAATAGTGTATTCCTTTATTGTCCTCCTCTGCTCTGGGTCCAGTCAGGGTTTGGTAGGGTATCCATCCTCTAGTGGTGATAAATAAACAGTTGCTGGCTCTGCGGTGGCTTGGCTGATGACTGCAGTTACACTAACCACCGTGGTGTCACTATTTAGTCTGATTTATACATCCTGCCCTATGCTCCTTTAATCTCTTAACAGTACTGTTAGAACTAGAAATATAAATTTGTCACAAATTAAAATTCAATAAAAATGCATAATATACAATACATTTTTAATTTCAATGAATACAAAACACACTTTTGGAAGAAATGTGTTGTGTTTTCTCCAGAGAGAGGAACCCAGGACCACCCAGTCTGAGCTGTGACCACAGAGCAACAAACCCTCCCTAACCAGATAAATCTCTGCTTTCATGAGCCACATGGGAAGGTTTACATCTGCACAGCATTTCAGACGACATTTCTCCAGGCTGCAAACCAACAATTTAAACATCAGAGGGCTGTGAAGAGGTGGAAATTAGGGATTTGGGTTTGCATGATGGAAAGCTGTGTGGTCACAGAAACAGGATGAGTGCGGGCAGTTATTTATCTAGAGTTGGGTGGAGTAGTTGGAGCACCTGCCCGTATTTCTCATCAATAACACAGACTTGTGCAGAGGGTGAATTATCATCCGTTCATCCTTCAGGCACACCAAATTACATTAGTGTATGGACATTGATGTTGGAACGCTTTTTTTCTGTTTTCTTTGTAGATTATGTTGATTTATAACTAGAAGTCAGACAGCCACGCTCTAAAAATAACAAAGCACAGCTCTCTGAGTTCTGAAATTGTATTGATTTTGATGGCTGGCCGCAGCGTTTGTGTGGCTCGGAGCTTTTTTTCATTGGGTGCAGTAAAATAAGAAAGGAGATGGGCTGGAAGTTCTCGGTGTATACTAATCAGAATTTATAAATTGCTCCATTACCTTTATTTCCCTTGGTTACTCTGGGAACATTAGCAATCATTCTCTCGCAGGCTTGGCTCATAAAACTAATAATCTGGTGATTTAGAGCCTCGTGGCACAGTGCAACCAGCATAGCCCTCTATAATCCATTCATCTTGCCACCTATTAGTTTTATTTTGGAGGGACAAATTGCTTTCCCAGAGAAAATGGGTCAATAGGTGTCCTCTATTAGAAATTGCTAACAATGTAACAGTGCTTTTTTTTCCCTGTGCATGTGTTTGCTGGAGTGCTGAGGCTGATTATCATTCGATTTGCATAGCGGGAGGTTGCCTCAATTATCTTTCCTGGGCTGCATGACAAATTGCAAATAGCCAAGGTTATATATGCAATGCTTAATTTATGATGCATTTGTTTCAGACATAGTGTGTTGTTATATATGTGTGTTTGCACAGCTAGGGGGAGGGGTTAGCGTTAGATATAGCATACTTCAGTTGACATGGTATGGTTGCATTATAAGGATATTAATATTTATTAGGATGAAATTAACCCTGAGAATTGTAAATACTTGCATAACTAAATCAATATAGGCACATGCTTTGATCATTGTTTTGTTTGATAGTTTTCTATTAGTAAATTATTTAAAGGGGCAGTATTATGAAAAACTCTCTTTATAATGGTTTTCCTACTGTGATATACATTTCTTTAGCCTTATTCAGAGGTTAAGTTGAAAACGTTCTGTTTCCTCCCTCCCTTGTTATTCCACATTTTGTAAAACGTCAGCTACAAAAGGACCAGTTGGATTTTTCTCACATTGTGACGTCACATCTCGGGAACTCCTCCTACTGGCAATCCTGGCTCCTCCTACCCTCTAAGAATGTGAGCTCCTCCCTCTCAAACTAGCTCACTGGTAAAACAAACACTGCGGTTTAATATAGAATATACGTTGTACTTTATTGTCATATACTGCGTGTAAAGCTACATACACAAAATGTGTTTTCTGCATTTAACCCCTCCCTGAGGAGCAGTGGGCAGACACGCTGTAGCACCCAGGTAGCAGTTCCACTTTTAATAGCCGTTATACTGCCTCGTACTGCCTTTGACATGATCTGACATGTTTGTGACCCAGTGCGATGCAACGGTTGGACAAAACAAATGATTATCACCTTAAATGCATTATTCCTGTGGTTCGGAGAGGAGAGTAAGACAAGAAAGTGACTTAGCTTAGCACTCTGGTGAGTGTTTGAAAAAGATGACTGACTCCGCTGCTGCTACTGCCACACACACACACTGAAGCAGCTTTTGTAATAAAGCTGTGGTGTAGAGTCTGCAGGCACACCCGCTCATGCATATTCATGAAGGCCCAAAAACAACATGTTTTTAGAAGTGTCATGAAAGTGACTTTTTAGCGATCTATAACTCTGGAATACAGGTGAGTTTGGGAAAATAAACCTCAAATACTATGGGTTCTTAGAACAAATGGAGATGAGTGAACATTAGCATAATAATGGACCTTTAAGTAAAATATTAAAATACAAAGGGACTGATTGGGAAACATGTTGGACAGTTGAAGATATTTTACTGCCACGTATGGATGGTGGGGGTCAGAATTTGGTGTAAACTCCCAAAAAAATTGGGTCAGAGTGGTGCTGTAATGCTGTAGGCTGAAGGATAAAACTCCATGTCACTAAGCTGAAATCATATCAAACTGGTTACAAGATCCCAATCTCAAAGAGCAGTTTATGGTATGGAGAGACTGCTCACTTACATCATGGATATGCAATATAATATACTGTATCTGCAGGAAATGGGATTTTAGTGCACACTAACATTCCTGATTAGGTTTTTAAGCACCATAAGAATTAATGGAATTAATAATTAATGGCTTTTTTGAGGGAGTTTGATAGTTCATGGCAGTGTGTGCTTTTGGATGTGCTATAAAATGAAGTCACAGATTAGTTTATTTTCGGTCTGAGATCACAAAGATGGATGACAGGAATTCTCCGTCATGGTGGCTCCATCCCACTGCCCCATTAGCAGCCCCCCAGGGAGGCTCTGACGGAGAGAGACGCTGGTGATCTGCAGGGACAGACTGAGATTAGCTCACAAATCAGTGCCCAGGGCACCACAGCTAAACAGTGACTTCATCACTCAGGGACTTTCTCCCTGCGTCGCGATCTGGCTGATGCTGCAGTCCAGCAGCTCTCAGCTGAATATCAGAATCAGAATCAGAAATGTTTTATTTGCCATGTACAGTTTTGAGGACAGTACAAGGAATTTGACTTGGTGGTTGGTGCACAAAACAAGCAACAAAAAGAAATAAAAGAAATAAAAACAAAACAACAAAGAACAACCCAGCAACAATAATAATAATAATAATGATAAATATAAAGGATGAGGGATAAATAAAGGATAGATAGAGAATAAAGGATAAATAGGATAAATATAAATATAAATATATATATACAGTGCAGCAGGTATCAAGCTGGTGGAGGTGGTGATCGGGTGGGGGGGGGGGGGGGTGGGGGGGGGGGTTCAGTGGGTGACTTGGGGTGTGTTCATGTGGATGGTGGCAGAGGGAAAGAAGCTGTTTTTGTGTCTGGAGGTTCTGGTCCTGATGGACCGAAACCTCCTACCAGAAGGGAGAGATTGAAACAGTTTATGACCGGGGTGGGAGGGGTCGGCCACAATCTTTCCTGCACGCCTCAAAATCCTGGAGGCGTACAGGTCCTGGAGGGAGGGCAGATTGCAGCCGATGACCTTCTCTGCAGAGTGGATGATACGCTGCAGTCTGGCCTTGTCCTTGGCCGTAGCTGCAGCGTACCAGATGGTGATGGAGGAGCAGAGGATGGACTGGATGATGGAGCTGTAGAAGTTCACCATCATCTTTGTTGGCAGACTGAACTTCTTCAGCTGCCGCAAAAAGTACATCCTCTGCTGAGCTTTTTTGATAAGGGAGCTGATGTTCAGCTCCCACTTGAGGTCCTGAGTGATGATGGTCCCCAGGAAGCAGAAGTACTCTACAGAGCTCACTGTAGAGTCTCCCAGGGTGAGGGGGGTGAGGGGGGCTGGGTTCTTCCTGAAGTCTGCTATCATCTCCACTGTCTTTAAAGCATTGAGCTCCAGGTTGTTCTGGCTGCACCAGGACACACTGGTGACAACACTATGTGACAACACTGACCCCACAAACTGCCAGCTTCACTCTGCATCCTTACCAAATCTATTTGTCATTTCACTGATTTGATCTATTTAAAATGTTCATGAAAAAACAAGGTTAGAGTTGATATATGATCTGTACCAGATAAAGATGGGCAAACAGTAGGTTGTGCATGATATGATTTTTATTTATAACCAATCCCATGAGTAATCAAAGTACTTTTCATAGAGATTAGAACTCAGTGTTATATACAATATACTGTATGTCCAAATGGCAACCCCATTTAGAAAAAACCCAATCGCAATTAAAGCCGCAAGCGGCGTCGTAGGGTCCGAAGAAGTGACCGGGGTTGGTAACCCAATATTGCGTATCCCAATGTTGGGGATATTGCATTTAAAATGTTTTAGCATTAGCCTTGCATGAACATTACCCTAGCAACAGCAGTAATGTAGCATTAGCCTTGCATTAACAATAACTTGGCATTAGCCTAGCAATAGCATTAAAATAGCATTAATATTAGCCTAGCATTAGCATTAGCCAAGCAATAGCATTAACAAAGCATTAGTCTAACATTAACAGTAGCCTAGCAATAGCGTTAAAGCAGCATTAACATTAGCAATAACCTAGCATTAGCATTAACCAAGCATTAGCAATAACCTGGTATTAGCATTAGCCTAGCAATAGCATTAACTAGTATTAGCTAATAAAATGCACCAAAACCAATGTGGATGAAACTCAGTGGGGTAATTGAGGAACCAACACGTCCTAATTGAGTCAGATTTGATAAAGTTCTGTGAATTTTGAACCAGGATTTTTGAAATGTTGCAAACAGTAAGTGGTAAGGATTTGTCTATTGTTGAAACTGATCCAGAATCTATTGTTCCAGATCCCCTCCAGAATCTTCCATGGTGTAAGATCTATATTTGGTTAAGGATAGTGGACATAATCCTGTTAACAGACAAATAAACAAATAAATAAGTGCCAGTGAAAATATTAACAGAGCTAATAAAGACATCAAACTCCCCTTACCTGAAGCAACTTAAATATTAATATAACAAAAATGGCTAAAACTCTGGAAAACAGATGAGTTTGGGAAAATAAACCTCAAATACTATGGGTTCTTAGAACAAATGGAGATGAGTGATCAATAACATAATACTGGACCTTTAAGTTAAATATTAAAATACAAAGGGACTGATTGGGAAACATGTTGGACAGTTGAATATATTTTGCTGCCACGTTTAGATAGTGGGGGTCATAATTTGGTGTAAACTCCCAAGAAAATTTGGGTCAGAGTGGTGCTGTAATGCTGTAGGCTGGAGGATAAAACTCCATGTCACAGAGCTCAAATCATCTCAAACTGGTCACAAGATCCCAATCTCAAAGAGCAGTTTATGGGATGCAGAGACTGCTGACTAACATTATGGATATGCAGTATAATAAATCTGCAGGAAATGGGATTTTAGTGCACACTAACATCCCTGATTAGGTTTTTAAGCACCCTAAGAATTAATGGAATAGATCCAGAATCAATTGTTCCAGATCACCTCCAGAATCTTCCATGGTGTAAGATCGATATTTGGTTAAGAATTTGGCAAAATCCGTTAAGTATAGTGGACATAATTCTGTTAATAGACAAATAAACAAATAAATTAGCGCCAGTGAAAATATTAACAGAGATATAAAAGACATCAAACTCCCTTTACCTGAAGCAGCTTAAATATTAATATTATAAAAATGTTTTTGCATATTAAAGTAAAAATTAACACACACGAATGAATGCATGAATCAATCAATGAATAAAAATAAACAAATAAATAATGAATAAAATAAAAGCATTACATTGAAACCCATTAGCATATAAAGAACATTTAAAAAAACAAAATTTTTTTTCAATCTCAAACACAAATTTGAAATACCTTCATTGATAAACAATGTAATGGACATAGTATGAAAATAGTTGAATCACTGTGACCAACGTGAACAGAAGTCTACGTCTGTCAGAGTTTTAATTAATTGCGCAGCAGCAGCTGAGTGATCACAGTTGCTGCTGCACGACGCACGAGTCCGTGTGGCTTCAAATGTAACTAAGTCCATATTTCTAGTGCAATATAATGTTTCACCTTATCGCGGTGCTGCACTTATTCCAGGGTTAGAAGCGCGTAAGAGGAAAAGGACTTACGCACACCGGAGAATGCGCAGAGAACCCCGATTTGAATGGGAACACCCACATTTCAAGGCTGCTCCACCCACAGTGCGTAACTGGGATGAAGGTGTGCAGCGACTGACTTAAGTAAAGGGGGAGAATAGCGCGTAGCCAAAAACAGCGCTGCTGTGTGACTTTTTGGATTTACGCGCATGGGAGAACAGAGCCCTAAATCATATTGCTGGATTAAAGTCCTGGGTTTTATTACTTTTCATGCACTAAACTTTCTGCAGGTTCCCTGGTTTTCTGTACAAGTGTAGAGGGGAGATATGTCAAGTTTGGTTTGACCTATTATACAGTGTGATAAATCGCACCTTGTATGGCCTTTATGCAATATATTGGAATTAAAAAAACAGTGACAAAAAGCTATTAAAATGTCCTCAGCGAGCTTTTAAAAAGAAAATATAATGGAGACGGTAGCATTTCCTCCTGCTTTAGACTTTTTAGATCCTCCTCCTGCTCAGTGGTGCCTCTGGCTGTGAGGAAGTTATTTATGAGGTCCAGTGAGGAGCTGGATCTGTAATAATCTTCCTTCCTTTCCTCAGAGTCTGTGGTCATAGGAACCGCCTTGTCTGGACGACTAATGCAACCTCAACACTCTCCCTCTCTGCAGGGAGGGAGGGAGGGATGACTGCTGCAGAGGGAGGGACCTGTCCCTGGGCACCCCCACATGTAACATGTCCACAACAGGAGTGTCCACTTAGTCTGGTGTGGTAACTCAGAAATATGCCTAAAATTGGTCCAAATAACTATATCTGATGCACATGTTTTGGTCGTGCCCCAAACTTTTTGAATTGGCTGCACAGTGAACCTTGACCCCCTCGTCGCTCTTTTTGGATTGCCCCCATCACTTGGTTGGCCCAAAACCTCACAACATATTATTGCTTTCACTACCTTGCTTGCGAAGAGGCTCATCCTCCTCAAATGGACGCATGCATCCCCACCTTCACATAATAGATGGATTCAGGAGATTTTGCGACGCGTGGGACTTGAGAAAATCAGATTCTCCCTGAACGGTTCCTTACAAGCCTTTAATAAAATCTGGTGACCTTTTATTACTGCATATAGATACCTTGCACATTGAAGCTGAAACACAATGAACTGGGTTGTTGATTGTCTTGTTATTTATTTATTTAATTTTCCTTTAATTTCCTTGTTGTTTTATTTTTGTTATTTTGTTAAGTCCCCCCCTCCCTTTTTCTGTTTTTTTTATTGCAATTATTTTACCCCTTTGACTCTTGATTGTCCACCTTGTTGTTTGTGGTGTGAATGGTTGTGAGTGAATGATTTGCTTCGTTAGGGAAGGGGGACTTGCCCTCTAATGCTCATTGGATTTATGTTGTGTTCTACTGTAACAAGTTTGATCCAATTGAGGGATTACCACTGATGCACATCTGGTATGTTTTGCCTTGTACCTTCCCAATGTAAAAACCAATAAAAAATATTTGACAAAAAATAAAAAAGAAATATGCCTAAAATTAATAGTTCTTGTCAAAATTGATTTTATTGTTTTTTTTTTTTTTTTTTGGCTTGTTTAGGGATCAAATAAGCCTGAAATATCTGAGTTCAAATTGTCCTGCCCCTCAACCTTGTTTTATGACACCATTTTCAAAATGGTTGAGTATGCCACATAATCAATCAATCAATCAATCTTTATTTGTATAGCGTCAAATCATAACCAATGGTATCTCAAGACACTTTACAGTAGAGCAGTCTTAAGGACGAACTCTTCATTTTATGGATACACACATATGCATATATACGTATATACACATACATATGTATCCCACACCCAACATGAAATAATGACCCTACTAACAGACTTGGTGTCTAAACCTATGTTTTGTACATAAGCAGAGCTTCGTTTGTGCCAGATCCTGCCGGAGCAAGATCGAGCACCTCCCAGATTTTGACTGACACTTACAGTATTTGATTGGATCCAGCACCTTGTTTATTCGTTCATTTATTTATTCCAGCTTCTCATTTGCTTTTAGGTGTTTTGATTACATTTTGAAGTGTTTTATTTGGATAGCTGTGTCTTTTATTGAGGTAAAAATCACTGGAAATGTCATTGTACACAGACAATTGAATGTAAAAACTGAGCGCGAGTGAGAAAGAGAGGGGAGAGTCAGGCCATGCCCACAAGCTACGTCTAAAGTGTGATTTTCTGCAAAAATTGTCTTGTCAGCTTCGACAACGTTAGAAAATGGCTAAAATATGAAATATGGAAAAAAGTTGCGAGGAAACAAAGTTCTCCTTCTCTTTTGGACAAATAAAAGTTTAGCACATGTTATATTTTCACTTTCTGTTGTGTTGCTGATTCATTAGATGAGTTATGGTATGGATGCAAAAGTTCTGCGGGCCCAGGGCAGTTCCTGGGCTTGCAGTTCCGGTTTTTTTTTGTTCTTTTTTGCACATATGCTATTCTTCTATTCTTCCCCACCTTTTCTGTTTCCTGTCTTGAGCCTCTCCTCCCTGCTCCCTTTCCCCTCCCCTTCCCCCTCCACTTAGGTGTAACACTGCTCTCCCTTTTTATATCCTCCCTATAATAAAAGATTTCTTACCCTTCCTTAGGGAGGGCTGGTGATGGTCACAATTACGCAATAAAATAAATCAAT
Source organism: Gouania willdenowi (assembly GCF_900634775.1). Lineage (NCBI taxonomy): Eukaryota > Metazoa > Chordata > Actinopteri > Blenniiformes > Gobiesocidae > Gouania > Gouania willdenowi. The sequence continues at coordinate 60,879,523 of NC_041049.1, read as the reverse complement.
GTATTTTATTGCAATAACAAAATATGCATTGCTGTCTCATAATGATTGCACTTCCTGTGGTGTTGACCTTTGACAGCATGTGCAGACAAGATAAAAAAAAAAAAAATGGATGCAAAAGTTAAAAGTGGCTAAATTAGCGGTGATGTTGCACTGTCCTTGGTGCTGAAACATGACAGATTTGATAGCTGTCACTCAGAGTGAGAGACGGATGCTCCGTAACAGGCGAGTGTCTGTGCTTCTTTAACGCTGATTCATCATTCTTTTTTTAAACAATTAAGTTAATTGGTTGTTTGTGTTCACGTGATATTATTGGCCCATTTTATTACTAAAAGGCGCTTTAAATTTTTTTTATTCCATGACATTTTTGTGGGACCTGATGATTTACAAATTAAGCACTGCATAGAAGTAACATCATGCAATATATTAAAATGATTATGGAGTGGCTGCTATTTTGAAAATCCAATATGGCCGCTAGAAAATATGAAATTTTCCATTGTTTTCAATTTTACGTGTGCTGTGATGGATATATACTGTTTGTCTAGAATTTAGTTTTTGACTACCCTCAATAACCTATAGTGATGTTCAGGTTTATCTTTAATGGTTTTAATTTTGACGAGCTGTATGCAAAGGTATTGTTAAATGTTCTCATGGTATGTGAACAAATGACATCCTTTCCCTCATGTTATGTGTTTTAAATGTGATAAGTTGTTTTCTCTCAGAATCCAGGTAACAACTACCAGTAGATTCATCTGCTCAATAATGGATTGTTTATTTCGTTTATTCATTTATTTCATATAATTATGTGTGTGATCTTTATTGTAATATTCAACAGGATGTGATGGTTTTTCTACATTGCAAGTGGTCATGCAGATTTCACCTTTTTGACTATTAAAATAGCTGGTAAGAATATAATTAGTAAGAGGAGTGCATGTCACCATTTGAAAATGGTGACATAAAATGGGGTCGAGAGACAGAAAAAATGCAACCCCAATATTTCTGGCTTATTTGATCACCAACTAAGCTGAGAAACAACAACAAAATCAATTTTGGCCACAGAAAATGCCTAAATGGGGGGTTGTTTGTTTGTTTTTTTGTTTTTTTGCTAAACAAAAATGTGCATTTTCAACAATATAATGGCCTGATTATTATTTCAGATATAAAATACAACATAAATGTGTTTTTTCTCTGTGTTTTAAGGGGCCTAATTAGGACTGAGGGGGTTGTGTTATACACATATGTTCTGGAATATGCTGCACTAATGAATGAAGTGGCCTTTAGACCAACCGGGAGAGGTCGTTAATGTATTCTAAAATTATCCTGCAACTGTGACACAGCTGCTCCGCCCCCTCCTCCTTCAGGACACGCCTCCACAAGGCATCAATACTGACTTTTATCAAAAGTGAAGTGTGCTGTCCACTAATGTAACAATCAGTGTGCCAAGACTGCATCTGACAGTACGCAACGTTCTACAGCAGACATAGGCAACTGGCGGCCCGGGGGCCACATGAGGCCCTCGGTCTAATTCTGTGCGGTCCCCAAGACAAATCCACTGTAATTCAAGAAATTGGAATTAATATGAAGGCCAATATAATACACACAAAAAACTCCAGAAACACACAAAACAGCAACAACAACAAAAAAAAAAAACATTCAAAAAATGCACAAAAAAGACTCAATAAAACACACAAAAGTACATCAGACACAAAACAACCACCTAAATTCACAAAATGACAGCAATTACACAAAATGACAGAAATAATACCCAAAATGACAAAAATACTGAAAAAATAAAGAAATAAAAAATGGCAAAGATTGACAATAAACAAAATGCAAATATATCACAAAAAATAACAAAAACATATATAATTAATGACTCATAAAATACACAAAATGCCAGCAGAAATTCCCCAAATGACAGATAAATACACAAAATGACTCCAAAAACCCCTTAGTTCTTTCCCGAGTTAATGCTCAGATTGTCGTTATTCTTTATACTGGCATGAAAGTTGATGATGTGGCCCTCGGATCAGACTATCACATGTTTTGGCCCCACTGTGATAGAATTAGCCCATCCCTGTTCTACAGGGTGAGATTTAGGACTAAATTCAATTCAACTTTATTCATATAGGGCTAATTACAACAAGTCATCTCTTTGCGCTAAATAGAAGGGGACAGTTTTAGGGGACCCTCCTCTACTCTGCATCCTGGCCCCGTGCTGTGTTTGTTCACACAGGGTGGGCATTTGTCACATTAAGGGAGTCACAGTGGTCCCTCGGGTCCAGCCTCTGTCCCCAGCAGGCTCTGCTGATGTAATCTGCCAGACTCCAACTTACATTTACACAGGATGCAGTGATGAGATAAGAGGCCTGAAGGCCGTCTTATCTGCTGCTATCAGAGGAGAGGAGCCAACTCTCCTCCTCCTCCTCCTCCTCCTCCTCCTCCTCCTCCACTCGTGTCCTGCGGTGCTGATGCTCTGTCAGACTCCAGCAGATTTGTGTAATGACATCAGAGAGGCCTGGCGACAGTGGCCCAAAGGCGCCCAAATCATAAACCTAATTGTTGGCTATGGCAAGTTAACTACATAGCAAATTTCCACATTCTCCCCACACTGCTAGGAATAGCAGTTTATTTTATTTTACTATTTTCTATCACAGCAAAAACTTATCTTTTTATATCTCAATAGGTTTAACTCATGGTCTTTACCAGGGTTGGGGTCAATTATAATTGTAATTGCATAATTGATAATTAATTACAATTATGGTGTAATTAATCATAATTAAATTGTAATTGAGTCTAGATAATTGACTTTGTAATTGACATGAAAAAGTATGAAAATTTTAAATTATAATTGAACGCAAAACTATGGAAACCCTGTTAGAGTTCTATGTACAGTTATACACATGTAGTTAACAATTATTAAAATATGTTTCACATCAGGCTTTTCCACATTTTACCATTCAAAAAACATTGAAATTAATTAAATTAAATTAAGTTAAATCGAGGGGTATACTGGCTATAGGTCAAGGTAATATTCAAACCTATATTTTCATTGATTAGGAAGCCTAACATGGTAACCAATAGATAGGAAATATATAAGATGATAGATATTTGTTTTTAGTGTATTTTACAGCTGATTTAGGACCCGTTAGCATTAGAGATGCTAACAGAAAGCTAAGACAACAGAAAAGTTAACTTAATATTTATTTCAGGCTCAATAATTGTGATTAATTGTAATTGAATTTTAGTAATTTGGAATGTAATTGTAATTGTCTGTACTCAGTTAGTAAATCTGCCTTTGGTGAGAATTGTAGGAACATGAGGAAAAGCAATGAGGACATGATAAGTTAGATGATGAGCACATTTCTGGCCCAAGGAGGCGTTATAATGATGTGTCGGCTGTTGTACTCACATCGTCGTAGCCATTTCAGGAAATGGTCGTACCTTAGCCTGAGGCACCCACACTACCGCCACATTTCCAAAATACTGCACTAGGCCAGCCAATCAGCAGGCTCCTCAGCCTGGGGTTAAGCGGCTTCCTGACCTCAAAGCAAAGGGCCAGTGTGGAGGAAAAACATCACACAAGAGCCGTAACGGCAGCCCTCAAACATGAAAAGTCTTATTTTATTTTTGATAGGCTTCCCACATGTAATGAGTGAGTGTGCGCTGCGTAAACAAACAGTCAGCGAGGCCGGCTCTGTGCAGGCGGCCAACAGCAGTGGCTTTGTTGGTGAGCTGGATTACAGGCTGCCATGAAGCTGTGGTTAAGATGGCACACAGCGCGCTCTGCTCTGACTCTGTCACACTTAATCGAGTCTCTCCTGCTTTCTAACCGCTCGGTGGTGACGGAGCCATTTCCAGATGTCAAAGCTGTGGCTTCTTCACCAGAAACTCCTACTGTGGGTTGACTTATGGTAATGCATGTCCTCCATCTGCTGTTTAATACTAATGTATTGTTTTGACATTTCAATCAAACAGGATCACACTGTCTAAATAAATAAATAAATAAACTGATGGATGGAGCAATCGAGGTCGAAAAGAAGGAAGGAAGGAAAAAAGAGACAAATAAACCAAAAGCTGGGTTTCCATTACACATGTTCGCAAAATGAAAGTGATGTTTCTAAATGTCGACAAAGCATAATTGCGCTTTGAACGTGTTTCCACTGAAGGTTGTTTTGGAGCCTCGTAACTTCGTGGAATCTCATCCCGCGAGACTTTGCCGCAGGAAGACGGACGTTCCAAACCTCCTTATAACACTCTGTATTCCTTTGTTGTTTCATGTTTAATGTGGCAGTAATAATATTAATGTATAATGCTAAGAAATGTGAATCAATGAAAATCAACTATTAAAAGCGTTGGCAATGAATTTCATTATCGATTTGTTGCGTCGTGCGATTTATGTCACTGGCTGTGACACTGAGCCGTGTGATTCACCTGCAGACGCACGAGTGTTTGTGTGTGCTCGCAGTGTTTGTGTGTGCGTTCACCACAGGTGTTTGTGTGTTTTATTTCAGCTTAAGCAGGGTTTAAATGTGCTTTATAGAAAAACTGTTTAAAAAAAAAAATCTGACTCATTGATTGACCGATTAATCGATTATGAAAATGATCGTTAGTTGTAGCTCTACTGTCCACACGTACCGCGTCATGTTTAGTCAGAGAGAAGTGGTCATGTGACCAAGTACGTCTCGTTCTGTGATGTGTATTTGCGAAGAAAGTGTTTCCATCGCGCTTTTGCGACACATTTCAATATCGAAACGTCTGAAAAACTTTTTAGCAATATTTGTTTTTTCAAAATTCAGGTGTTTTCATGACCAGTTTTTATTGCACTATTTAGATTTTAAGTATTTCCAAGGGTAATGGAAACACAGCTAAAGAACAAACATCTAAATTAATGAAGAAAAGCACAACCAAACTACTAAAAAGGGATTTACAATGAATGGTGATGTGATGTAAAAAGTTCATTTTACTGAGTGAATGAATATTTATTTGATAGCATTTCACACTGTATTTATTCAGCGAAAAGTGCTTTCAATGCCCTCAACTTTGAGGAATAGTCAAATACCCCTTCTTGCCACTTAGGTGGAAGTTTATACTAGCACGTTAAGGTTGTTATGTTTGTTTACAAAAAAGAAAAACGATATGCTGTGCCGAGGCCTAAGGTAATCGACTAATAATCAGGGGTGCGCATAACTTTTTGGGTCTGGTTCCCAGGGGCACATCATGTTTTTGCTTGGTGTTCACTTTTTTAAATACATTTTTCTCATAATCATCCTCTCAGGAGGAACAGAATAGAAAGATGCTTGGATAGATGACATTTTACTTTCTTTAAACAGAAACAGCACAACTAAATGTCTGTAATCCCTGAAAGTATACTATATAACGAGAAATAGAAAATATTCATACATTCTAAATGTTAAATCTAAATCTAAATGTTTAATCTAAATCTAAATGTTAAATCTAAATCTAAATGTTAAATCTAAATCTAAATGTTAAATTTAAATGTTAAATCTAACTCTAAATGTTAATGCAAAAAGTTGTGGTTTATTTTAGCATGCGTAACTTCGGCACCCCATAATCACATCCCAAAAGTGCTCTTTTGACTGTGGAGACTGCACACTAGTGATCTAAATTATTATCTGTATACTATAAAGATTGTTGGTTGTAAAAGTTCCAGTTGATGGATAGTTTCTAAGACTCCGCCAACAACCCTGTCACATTTAACAGCTCTGATGTGAACTTTCTGGCCCATTTCTGATGCCTTTGGTGAACAGGTATAGTCAAAAATATGAAACTTTAGATTACATATTCATACATGTACTCACACTCCATACTAGTATACACTACAAACTCAAGGAGTTCTTACGGTCTACTATATACTATAAATATGAGTAGGATGATGAGCGTTCCCACTGAAGTATACTTTTCCCAAGATGCATTTGGAACCTACAACGACAAAAAACACACTGAGGCTAAATATCTCTGTTGATTCTCCATCTTTGAAAGTTCGGAAAACATTTTAAGTGAGAAAGTGACCAAGTAGAATATTAACATGTGCTCATTTGATCCATAAAACTTACGTCACCTCCATTGTGCTACTGAAAATACTTCCTGTTAGCTTCAAAACAAGAGTGATATTTACAAAAGAGTTAACCCCCCCCAAAGAAGTAATAATTTAAAAAGGCATAATAAATGTGAAACACACCCTTTACAATCCCTGTGCATGTCTTCTCTTAATCACATATATTTAGAGAGAGAGGGAGAGAAGATAAGAGCATCATAAAAAGAAGATAATATATATGCATGGGAGGTGAAAAAGTTAGAAACGCTAATTTATAACATATATATAAGTTTAACATTAGCAAGGCTGTTGCCTGCAATGTGACCTATTATCCAAATAAATGAATGTATATCATTTACAATTATCCAGATGCAATGTTGTATTCTATATAATTCTATTGTGTTATTTGCACATCGTGTGTTTTGGTTTTAATATTTTTATTACTAACTAGTAAAACCAAACAGGAAAGTAGAAATGTCCTTGCACTAAAACTTTCATATTTTATATATTTGCATTGCTTTTGGATTTTCCACAATTGTTATTGTTCTTCCCTAAGGACATTTGAACTATACTTTAGGTGTTATATTGTATTCTAGTGTATAATTCTAATTTGTGGTTGTTTTTATATATTTATTTAGCGTGCGACAAAGTCCACTCTTGCCTAGGGCATCGAATGACGTAAAGCCGGCCCTGATCTAATGTGAATGCACTACATACTGATTTTGACGTCAGACTTAGTATGAGTAGTATGTTAGTATGACTAATATGTTATTAGTATGTGTTCATAACGTCACAACTTTGTGTTTTCAGCCTTTTCTGTGAACTTGTGTTTGGTCGTTGCCTTTTAGGCGTCTGTAGCTCCTGCTGTGATGAGTCAGCATTGTAGGCTCCGCCCCCTCCTACTGCAGTGCCTCCTCTTTCCAACGCGGCTAATGACAGCACGTGTAATTAGTGCCAGTATACACTCATACACTCTGCCCCCCAACACTGTAACTTCATTAACCATTGTCAACAAGCCAAGCAACGCTGCACATAAACACAGCTCATTATGAATCTGCCTTATCTCTTTTATTCCTCTCTCTCTCTCTCTCTCTCTCTCTCTCTCCACACACACACATATATCTCCCCTCCTAATGAGGCTCCTACAGATGAGATGAATGGGAACCTGCAGGTCATCAATCAGTTTCTTTGTGCCAAATCGATTAGTGTTGGTTCATTTCTTCATTCTTCCATTTTTCAAGCTGTGTGTGCGTTTCTTAGCCCAGTTCATACGTTCTAGATGCTTCCCAGCCTTTAAATCACACTTTCATGAAGGCTCAATAAGTGTATGGAGGCCCCAACAACCAGAATAAAAACACACAATCAGCCACACACAATCAGCCACAAACAATCATCGACAACTAATACTAATGCATGTTGTTGTAATATATTGTGTTGCACTATAATATTTGGTATTTCCCTTTATTATGGAAATATATTGCATACAGTACATTGCACCTGATATATGGGCTACACAGCTGACATAGATGGTCATAAACACAGCCCAAAAAGATCACCAGAAGAAGAAAAAAACAGGGAATAAAGCAATCAAACGTTATCCATCATATCATATCATATTAGCACGCACATCCCCTGTTTGACCTGTTGCCATCTGTGTTTTTGGTCAATAAAGTCTCACACTCACAGCTTCTTCTCGCTTCAAAAAGGCGCAAAATCTAAATAGGACAATCAAAACTGGAAATGGAAACACCTGAATTTCTAAAAAAAAAAACACTTAAATATCGCTAATAAGTTTTGATTCTGTCATGAGGAGGTATTTCAGATGTTTTGATATTGAAATGTGTCGCAAAAGCGCTATGGAAACACTTTTTTTGCAATTACACGTCACAGAACGTGACGTACCTGGTCACATGATCACTTCTCTCCGAGAAAACATGACGCGGTATGTGAGGACAGAAGAGGAGACCCAGACATTTCTTAGCATTAGACTTAAAAATTATTGTCACGTGTCAAATTTTAAATGGTTTAGAAAGTGTTTTTTTCTAACCCTAATTTTAAACACTGCATACATTGTAAATGTTGCCTGTTCTGTGTCAAATTTTTACTTGTATGTGTAAATAGAAAATGAAAAATTGTAATATATTGTCACCTTTTTTTGTGTGTGCGCATGTGTTATAATAGCTATGATTTATTTTATATAATTGCAATGCTGTATAATGTCAACAAAGCCATATTGTAAATGGTAAATGGACTTGATTTATATAGCGCTTTATCCCCACACTGAAGCAGTCTCAAAGCGCTTTACATATTCTAATATATACTGTATGTTCTAATATATATTATAATCTGTTCAATCCTCCAACAGTTGACCATACATGGTTTTAAACATGTACTCAAAGCCCCCAAATTAATTATTGGCCTTCAAACATATAGTATTGAATGGATCAATATGGGTTTGATTCAACACAGTCACATAACTGATCTTAAATTAAAATAAAACAAATTGAAATTTATTTTTCAATGATAACTTTGAACAAGTTAACTATTTTTCTATAGTTTTACATTAATTAATTTATTTAAACATGAAAATAGAAAAACTTTGTGGCGGGGTACCCAGAGGGCGACACATACTGTGAGCCCTTATGATGATATTAGTAAAAGTGATTGAAAAACCGTTTCTATGAACCAGATTGGAGCCTTTTGGCTCGTGATTGACTAAAACTGGAAAAGGAAGCAGCAGCTGTGATTTTAATGGGAGTCATATTTGGCAGTTATTATCCAAACTGTGAATGTAATGTTTGATACCAATTGAGTTTAAATCATAATACAACTAATTGGAGTCAATCAGACTTTTAAATGGATGGTGAATCCACATTAAAAACAATTTTCTATTGATTTAATCATAGAAATGAAAAGCCTTTTAATGTTGTTATTATTATGATGACATTCATAGATCTTTATTTAATTGCTTTGCATTTAGATTCATTTAGATTTTGTCAGACTGAAGATTGGGGAGGGTCTTCCACATCATACAGGTGCATCTCACTCATGGGTTGAAAAGGTATTGGTCCAGTGAGATTGATTGAATGGTGATCAGCCAATCACAGCCAGACATTTGACAAAGTCGACTTTCCGAGAAGGTAAACAAAGAGTTAACAGTGATGAGTAGCAAAAATGAGAAACAGGTGGCAAAAAAGAGTCCAAAAGTGGCACGAAAAGCATGAAAAGTGACTAAATGGCCCCAAAGCAGTCAAGAGTGGCAAAAAAATTGACAAAAAAGAGAAAACAGGTGGTATGTAATGGCAAAATGTAACTTAAATGAGCAAAATGTGGCAAACTATAGTGAAAAATGGCAAAATGTGGCAAACTATAGTGAAAAATGGCAAAATGTGGAACAAAAAGAGGCAAAATGTAGGGAAAAAGGAAACAAGTGTTAATTATTGGGCGAAAGGTAGCTTATTTGGATGAAAAGTGGCAAAAAATGGTTCAAGAACTTGCAAAAATTAGGAAAAAAAAATATATTATTCGCAAAAAGCATAAAAGTGTCAGATTTTTTGGAAAATGAGACAAAAGAAGTTGAAAAATGGCCAAAGAAAAAGATAAAAAAGGGTTAAAAAGTTTCCCCCTTTTAAGGTTTTTTTTTAGGGTGAATTATAAATAAAATTAAGACATGAAGAGCCACATGTTGAGAATCACTGACTTAATAACAGCTTTATCATGGTTTTAGTTAATTCATTTAGTAAAATAAATTGGGAGTCAACAGGTGCCCTATACTCACTTTTAAAATCACTGACATCAGTGGAGACGTTCCACAGTATCAGTAAACCCTGTCTCATCTTACAGCAGGTGTTTTTTAACACTGCAGAGGATGACGTTTCCTGACTTCCTATGTTTTCTAGAGATATATACTGTATGTGTACATTGCGTGAAGGTGTCATTTACTTGCTTGATTATCCTCCAGCCTAAGTCTATTTGTCTGCCAGGCCTGTGCTGGATTCAGCGCGATAAGGTTTGACCACCGACTGGTGCAGCTTGTTCTTTTGCAGCTCTGAAACCTGCCTGATCAAAAAAGCCAAGGGTGAATATGTGCCTTATCAGTGCTTTTCATGAGGAATCTTTTCAATCTGTGTACCCTTCGTTCTTTGGTTATTCCGTTTTTAAACCAAATCAAAATAACAAATAAACAGCGTGGTTATTTTGTTTTACTGACTTAAAACCATGAACAGAAATGCAGAAAAATCAAAAACCAGACAAGCAGCGTTTTTATGTTTTAAAATGAAATCTTGTTCTGTTTGTGCGATATTTGGATATTAAAACTTATAAAACTATGGACAAAAGCTTCATGTTTGACGCTCACAACACAGAGAGGACCCACAAACGGGGGAGGACAGATAAAGGAGCAATGCATTAGTCACATTACTGATGAACTGGGGAATTGAAACGTTATTAATACAGAATTTTAAAAAAACTAATGTTACGTAAAGCATACACATACTGGTGTTCCTTGTTTCTTGTGTTGACAGCTGCCGTTAGTGGCTCAAGGTATTATAACGTGCAACATAAATATTTTTACTGCCCTCAAAATATCTGTAATTGTTTTTGCAAAAGTGTCAAAAAAGTTCTAACATCTATAGTTCCACACCACAAGCCTCACAGTCGATAGTCAGTCACCAGTTTATTTGGATACTCTTTGAACCGTAACACTGTTCCGTAAAGTTGGCAGACTTCCAGCATCAATAACTCTTTAACAAAATGTCATCGACACAAATTGCACCTCTTTGCCATCGGTGTGAGGTGAACAACATGCTACAAAATCATTTTTATCAAACACAGCAGAGAAAAAGTCCGCCTGTGGGTCCCTCTGTGTGGTCAGATTAAAAGCTCTCGTCCTAGTTTCCCGTAAATATCCAATTATCACAAACAGAAGATTTAAATTTCAAACAGAAAAACCCTATCTGTTTTTGATTTTTCTGTATTTCTGTTTTGGTTTTAAGTCAGTAAAACAAAAATAACCACACCATTTATTTATTATTTTGATTTGGTTTTAAAACAGAGTAACCAAAGAACGAAGGGTACACAGATTATTTTCTTTTGTTTGTTCTCTGCTGCACAGATGGAAAACTCTAATTCAGCTACTAAGAGCCCAGCTTTTTAGATCAGAGTAATCCTTAATTATTGATGATTGTCTGGAATTTTGGGGTTAAGATGGAAGACAATCTTCAAAGAAAGTCAGAAGAGGAAGCAAAGAGAAACAAAAAGTGTGCAGAGGGGAAAGCCGGGGAATCCGTAATGAAGATGTGAGGCTCAGTGTGAGTGGAGCTGCTCGTGAATCACTCTTTAATCCCATTAACACTGACTAAATATACCATTTGTTTTAAGCTTGCCAGTGGTGGTGTTTATGCTAATAGCCTGGTTGCTGCAGGCGATTCACAAGACTTTTGGAGGGCACAAGCTAATAATTAGATTTAATAAGGAAGTCAATTTCTATCTTCATTTAGAAAAAAGGCTTAGCCTCTCATAGGACGAGCATTAATTTGTTGGTTTGGTCTCGTTTTCCTCTCTAGGCCTGTGTCCTCGTAATTCTTAAACTATTTTGTGTCATTTGGAGGAAGGACTCTCCAGTGCATTAGCAACTTGAGTAAAATAACTCCTCCTTATTGGTTCCTTTCTTTCTCCTCATCTGCTTTTTGAAAATGCATTGTTTTATTTCAACTACGATTAATCTAAATTAATGGCCTAACAATATTTGACATGAGAAGCAACGTTTTTCCAATTTAAATGGATTTTGGCATAAGACGGAATCAATGAAAACAATAAATGAGCTTAAACAACTAAATAGGGTTTATTATTTTTCATCACTGAGTGCTAACATAATGTGTATTATGAATAAAGAATATTATGATTGCATTGTTCACAAAGTACTAACTGACATTTAACTAAGCTATATTCATACTTTACAGGATTTATTTTAACGTTTATGAAACAAATGTGTTTTTGTATTAAAATTAAAACTGGACTTAGTACAGAACATTCCAGAGAAGTGGAAAGTGAACAGTATAACATAGTTAGAATATCTGTGGATATCATGAAATAAACAAAGCAACTGATGAAGCTGATGAATTTAGTTTGACATAGTCTTTCTACATAGTAGATAAGTTGGGTCAGATGATGCTGTCTGTAGCAGCGCTTCTTGCCCCGCCCACAACCTCTACCATTCACTGAAAACATACATTTCTAATTCTTTTTAAATAATTCTTTTTAATCTTTTAAATGATACACAAACTGCCGTAAAATAGGCTAACCGGATGGAGATGCATTTCGCAAATGCGTTGAAAGGATCCGATCCGTGAAATGATAGCTGCTACATGTTTAGCATTGAGGTGCTCGCTGAGGCTAGCAGAGCTCCAGTGATCGGCACGCTCTTTTTTGTTCAATTTGCACACAATTTGGCTCTTGTTTTCAATCCGGTGTGTTTTTTGTTTAGTTAAACATTTCCATAGGAAAAATGAACCAAACCAATCTTGAAACTGTGTTCAAGCTTAATGAATCCTTCCCTCCACTTCCTACATGGACGAGTCGTTTCCTCGTTTCCCTCCAACAGCGACTGTAATGTGATGTACACAGAGATGTATAAAAAGATGATGTGTGCTGTAATGGTGCAGTCGAGCTCATCCTGCTGCTTCACTACTATGAGCAGGAGTTCCAGCTGGAACATCTCTGTGATCTGCTGTCAGAGGCAGACATGAGCCTTATATGCCCTCCATCTCTGATAACTTCCTCATCTCTCTACTCTTCTTCTCTTCTCACTCAGTACTCCTTCTTGTCTCTCTATAACCCCTGTCTGACTTACTTTTTTTAAACTTAATAATAGAATCAAGCCTCCCTCCAGAGCAGACAGCGAGGCCGTCTGCTTGTAAAGTAATGATTTTCAGTGAGCATGTGTCAGTCAGCAGGTATGGGAGCACTTGTGGAAGCAATTTGAGGTGAAGAAGTGGAGCTATATCACTCTGTGCCAGGGAATAAGAACTGTTTCTCAGTGGTCAAACTAATACTTGATGACTGAAGTGTCCCAGTGAAAAGAATTTTCAGATCAGGTTGTATTTCTGGTGCGAGTTAAATCACTCTGCTTACCATTATGAGGAGATAAATCCAGCCTTGTGCAAGTGCTTTGTTACAGCTTCTTTTGACTTTCGAGCTTTTAAGAAGAATGTGGCCAAGACGTTACCATAGAAATATCCGCATGTGGCGAATAATCAATCATAGCAATGTCAACGTGTAGAAAAGCAGAATTCACCAATATTGTTCACCCACGAATAGGGAAAATGAGCTGCTTGGGTTTAGTTTTTCAAATGATAGACTCGTTTTTTTTCAGCACCGTAGTTCAATGAACTGATTCAATAGCTTTCATTGTCATAAAATCTCATTAAATATTCTTTTTGGATGTCTTTCTAATACAGACATATATTCATAAATTCACAAAAACTGCTACAGCTAACAGTGATGGCATAGCTGTGATATTCCATCTTCTCCAACGTGTAACCATGTGAAATAATTAAGATATTCTTAGAGACTCATGCAATATTATCACTGCATGTCTACTCCAATGTCTGATGTTTTATAATTGGAAAGGGATTAAAAAAAATAAAAGCAGTATTAATACATTCATACAGTATGAACCTTATTGAAGAACAATTTGTCCATCCTGCCCAAACAAAATGACCTGAAATCTATCTATGAAGCAGAACAAACAGCTGCTGCACTCCAGGAGAACCTGCAAACTCTGCACAAAAATTCTCAGCCAACACCCGAAACCCTGATTCTCCAACGAGGAGACAGACTGGCTCTGCATACTATGCATTCACTGACAAATGATCAAAAATCTATCTTATTTATTAAATAATAACGTTTAAATAATCATTTCAATAACATTCTGGAACAAAAGTAAAAAGTCAAACAGTTTTTATTCAGATAAACATCCAGAGAATTTTTCATTGGATCCAAATAAAAAGGATAATGTTCCCCCTCACAACATTTCACTAAATAATTCCCAGACTGTGCACACATGACATTTCTTTCCAGAAAGGGTTGTGACCTTGACAACACATTTTCCTTTAAGGCAGTCATGTGAAGTCATTCCCATACCATGTGAATGTAATCATGAACCATAACTGTATTTATTCCCAAAGAATCATTTTAATCACATTAGCCTTAGCGAGCTTGGATTAGAGAAACAAGATCTTTGTTGTGCAGCACGAGGTCTCCTCAGTCCATCCTCTGATCAGTTTGATGTCGGGTCTTTTCCCAGTGTACGCTTCCTGAATTATGGAGCCCATCCAGGAACGGATTGTCAGCAGCGAGTAATTGGATGCATCTGCACAACAATCTGCTGTTTGTTAAGAAAACACAAATTATTGCAGCAAGGAATTTCCTGCGAGGCCATTTGAACATACGTTTAGTATCCTGACAAATGTAAGCTGTCTACAGCTAATGTCACGTTATATCCACAGATAGTATGTGGTTTGACTTTTTGGTGTGACACATAAAGGTACAAAAAGACAAATAACCTGTCGTTGAAAATCTTGTCACTGTTCTTGACACAGGAGAGGGTTCAGGAAGCATGCTAACTAGGGATGTAATGATTCACTCAACTCCCGATAAGATTCGATTCACAATACTGGGTGCACGATACGATTCTCTCACGATTTATTTTACAAAATGGGACTGTAGACAAATGATGACTGAAAAATATTCCTTTATTTTTTTTGGGGGGGGGGAAACTAGAAAATACTGTACTATTTCGTTATATTTTTCATTGTCAAAAGAATCCCTTGATAAACTATTCAAAACAATGCAATTTAACTAAAAATAAATCTTGAATGAAAAAAATAAAGGAATAATACAAATGAAGAAGAAGCCTATTAATTTAAAATCTGATTCTATAGTAAACAATGCAAAACTGCATAATAGTTCTTTTTCTTTTTAAAAGTGTGACTGAAAATGTATTTTGTGCCTTAACAATTGGAGTCATTTCACTGCATTTACGTCAGATATTTGTTTGGACCAGCAGAGGGCGCTGGTAACCCAGTGGTCGGTTGGCATGCAGTTATTTCAGCAGTGAAGAAGAGATGCTATGCGCTAGCAGACAGAGCTAATAGAAAAACCTGACTTTTACAGATATTCACGTAATATTACAGATATTCTTCGGGTGCTGAAGGAGTAAGGAATCATTTATGAACATGTTTAAGAGTAGTAGGCGGCCAGAAAGAAAGAAGTAGCAGATTCTGCCAGCCGCCTCAGCATTTGGACAGGAGAAGGATAAATATATAGCACCCTCTGCTGTTTAAAAAAGTACTGTGATTCAATTTTCAGAGAATCTATGTGAACCGTGATACCTATGAATCGATTTTCAACTGCCTTACGATTAATCATTGCATCCATTATGCTAACAAAACAGGTACTCATGATTCAACCAAAGTTTAAGAAAAAGGTTTGAACCACTTATATACAGAACTGTGTGTATATTTGTTTATTTAGCAGGATCCCCATTAGCCGTGCCACTGAACACCGCTAGTTTTACTGGGGTCCAATTGATTAAAGGTGAATAACCGTGTTTCCATGTAAACCTCAATTCAGAATGACTATTTCCATGTAAACATGAATCAGAATAATTTAATTCTGAATAATGAATTCCGAATTAAAAAAAACATAACCGTGGTCAATGAGGAATTGCATGTTTTTGCAGATTATACATTTGGAACGTTAGCATGACTTGCAGTTACAGTAAATAATGACTCGGCCGTTTCTCTCTATGGGCAGGCTTGTTGTCCTGTTCATGAGGCAGAAAATGGCATTGGTTTGTATCAGCGTGACTTCCACTTCAGGGTGCTGGCATGCTGTTTGTGTAAAGATAAGCAGACTCACATACCTTGAGTTCACAAACAAGTGCACTCTGTATATCACCGCCATGTCATTGACACGCAGCGGGAGGATATCCACCCAAAACACATGCACCCATTGCATGAAACAAAGAGACTACAGTGTGCGCTGAGCCGAGCTGCACTATCATCATAATTTATCTGATGGTGATAAATATAAATACGTCAAACGACTTCATCATAGCAGATGATTGTAGAAGCAGAAAAGAGGATTTTAAAACAAAAGGGAGCTTGTTGGCAGAATTTCAGACTCCATGGTTCACATCAAAGGAGGCTGAAGCCAAATAACACATCAACCCAGTCACATGGGATCGTCATGAAAATGACTTGATGTAATTTATCGTGTGGCCACACAATTTCCTCATATTTTTTGTGCTGCAGGGAATGATATTTTTGTGCTCTGTGACCCATTTTATTTATGTGCTGCATGGCACAAATTTGGGTCAAATTGCTTGGAACGTATTGCAAACCAATGTATGACAATGGGATTTATAATAATAATAATAATAATATTGTATACTTTATTCATCACCGTAGTGAAATTCTTCTTTGCATTTTCCCCATTTTCCCCAAGGGGTAGCAGTGAGCTGCCATTGCAGGCACACTGGGAAGCAGTTGGATTGGGGTTAATGGACTTGCTCAAGATCCCCAAGTGATGGCCCGGGAGGGATTTGAACCGGTGACCCTCCAATTACCTTAAGCCTAATACTAACCCTGAATAAAATATTCTAATAAGTTGTAATTGCATAAATCAGGGCATTGTACTGTGTGTAAATATGTAAATATATCTTCTTGCCCCACCTGTGAATATGAATATATCTGTATCCTTTATTTTTTTATATAATTTTTTTCTATTTATATTTTTCTATTTGAATCATAACATAACCTAAGTGCTAGAGCGGACTCAAAGCAATGTGCATTACCGAACTGTAAGGTTATCTGTAATTTATATAAACAGTAGGAATAAATCATACTGTTTATTAAGTTATTTTTTAAAGAAACTGAAATATCAGTCCTGCAACAGGTTTCTGTAGATTCTGATTTTAAACATGGACGTGACAAAGCCAAGTGTATGTTGTTTATAATGTGTAAAACTGTTCTCTTTCATAACATTTGTTTTGATGTCTCACTATGGGATATACGCCTCCGCACCCTGACTTATTACGCCAATCCTGATTGGCTGGTGAAATGTATTCATCCGCCCCAGCTAAAACCTAAAACACCTAAAACATGTGTTTTTTTTTATTTTGAAGGTAGAGGCTTGGCTCTATTTGGTATTAATTGAAAAAACATTATGATATGCCATAATTACAGTATATGAAAAATATGTGGTTACAGTGGGGCAAATTTGGTCTTGAGGTTACTTAGTGTCAGTATGATGCACAATATATCTCCTTTTCTATACACTTCCAATACACAGGACTTTGGAATTAAGCAAATAAAAATGTAAAAACAATAGTGGCAAAATTTCATACAACTAGCCTTAAAAATGACTGGAATATAAAATTTACGTATTATAATTTTCAAATTTTGTATTGACTTTTTACCATGAGAACCTCTATTTTTTTCAGCAGGAAAAACACTAAATATGCAGTATTTCCAAAAAACGAATGAGGGCCAAAGTGACATATTTTTGTTGAAAATATTACAGCCTTGACCGTGTCATTAATTGATGACGAAACGTAATTTAATGCATTATTTTTGACACAAGGACATTTTAAGGAAAAAAAATACACTCTGAATGTACCTAAGAGTTAATGCAATGGTCTCTGGTTGGTAGGGGCTCATTACACCAAAAACTTATCTTTCCTTTATTTTGAAGGTAGAGACTTTGATCTATTTGGTATTAATTTAAAAACATATATCATGATTACAGTACATGATAAATATGTGCGGTTACAATGGGAGTCAATGGGGCAAATTTGGTCACGAGGTTACTAAGTGTCAGTATGATGCATAATATACAGTATCTCCTTTTCTATACACTTCCAATCCACAGGAATTTGGAAATAAGTAAATAAAAATGTAAAAACTGTAGTGGGAAAATTACATACAACTAACCATAAAAATTACTGGAATATTGAGAGGCAAACAAATAAAAACACCCACCCAAGATGCTTCAAAGGTTAAAAAGGATTTTACTTTTAATCTGAATTGAAGGGGAATTAAAGCTTTCATGTAAACGTATTTAACTGTATTATCACCTACGTTTCCTTAGAAATGCAGGCAGAGTAAGTGCCACCTTTAAACACTATGACCCCGAGGAAATTGTTCAGTGAAAGAAGCAAAATATTTGCTCAGTGGCTAAATGTGAACTATGTGGAAAGTGAGTCGCTCGTCATTTCAAAGCAGCTGGACTTAGCAACCCCTGCTCTGTCAAGAATTAGAGCCCCCTCTGCAAACAGGCCTGTATGTAATGCCTGAGGGTGGGAGTTTTAGTCAGGCTGAGGTTTCCGTGTAAATAAACAGTGTGGGGGTCTCCGTGGCCCCCTCTCCCTGTGGGTTTGGCCTTAGGCTTTTGTTCCCTTTAATCCGAGCACTCTATTGAAAAGCACGAGGGGGTGTCTGGCTGAGATTAGACCGCCAGCTCTTGTGTGTGCTTGAGTTTCTCACAGACTGCAGCTCTCATACGTTTGGAAATAACACAGTTATCCCACATCCTCAAGGTGGCTGACAAGAATGACAAGTGAGACGACGATTGGCGGCCAATCTTCGGCCTTAGCGTGACACAATGACCTCAGCATTCCCCACAAGCCTCTGCTTCAACCACAGTGAGACAAGGCAGGGCTGCTTTAGCACTTGATTCATTTTGAAAAGGTTCTCGAAAAACCAGACACATGTCATTCACTTAAAGTGTTTTTACGATATGCCCATTATAAGCTTAACACATGGGCACATCCCCAACATGTGCATTGTTTTATATCTTCTAGATATTGATGGTAATATATGCATCACCTTTAAAATGAGATTTTTGACTTTTTTTTTGCTGTTAACATACAGTACATTGTAAACCCGAATAAGTTACCAGAACTCAGAAAAAATTAAATAATTCGATTGCCTCAATTTTTTTTAAGTTGATCAACTTAAAAGTCAAAATTTTCCAGAACCTAAAAGATTTGATGACCGGCTACTTGTACTTTTTGATAACAGTTAAATTAATGTGCTATAAGAGTTCAGTTTATTTTTAAATAATCCCTATTTGAAACAGTAGGACTTTATCATACTTAGCATGTAATTACTTCATTCTATTAAGTTGTACTTAAGTTGTGTTTTTAAGTTATGCTTACTCATAAAAAAAATTCTATCTACTCAAAAATGATTAGTTTAAAGCTGATATCTGGAGTTTCTGAGAAATCTATGTTTATGTATGATTCTTTTGACACGTGAAAAAATCCCTATAGCTAGTCTTTTACTCTGGTCTACTGCCGGTGGTCATTCATATACATTATACCCCTATACAAATGGAAACGATTGTCGAGTGCGCCCAGCCAATAGGCTTCGACTTCCTGTTTTTGAGACTGTCAATCAAAGTGAATGTGGAACTGTGCATGGAAACAAGGCCGTGCGTCACAACAGCAAACAGGTAAATATGATTTAGGCTCTTACCTGACCCATAGACCTATATCAAAATGACCCGATGCGACCTTGTTATGTTCCGGGATGCATGTGCAGAAAAGTAGAGGCGTGACTTCTGGTAGATTGGCAGAGGCAGGGGGAGGAAGTGGAGTTGTTTAGGGCGGGACATCGAGACGTTTCTCAGAAACTCCACATATCAGCTTTAAAGTTACTCAAAAAGGAAGAACATGTTACACTAACTTGACATAATTATGTTAGTAGAACTTTTTCTATAACTTTGAGTATGAACTACTTCATCTATTTAATTACTTTGAACGTCCGGGTTTACAGTGGAATATGCCTTTATGTTTAATGCACTTTGTGGGAGTTGGCAGCTGGTGGTTTTTTTTTGTTTTGTTTTGGGTTTTTTTTGTGTCAAATATCCAAAGCACTTTCAATTTGAAAATAAAAATATATATTAAAGCTACTATTGAAAAAGCAGGTGATATTATGATTAATTAAAAAGCGTTTTCATGCATCCGGTTTTGATTATCATGTAAAAATGACACACACTTTGTAATTTATGTCAACATAAACACATGGGAAGCAGGAGTGTATATGTTTGTGGTGTTCCTTGAACTAAAAAGTGAGCAAATATAGTCGAGACAAGTACACTTTAATCTAATTATAAAGTATTAAAAGTCAAATTGTACGCATTAACCCCTCATGTGTTTCTTTATCAGCTTTATCTCCTAGCAGCTTTTTCTGTGCTGTAAATATAACCAATGAGTTAGATGATAAATATGCTTTCATGTGTGAAAACATCTGCTCGCTCCTTTTTCCAGCAGAGAAACGTGTGTGTTTGTGGTCTGATAACGTATGTGCAGTTAAAGAAGGTCAAATGTCCTGCAGGACCATCAGCGTACGCTACAGTAATTGTAGGATGCTAATGTTGCTATAGCGTTGCTATATTGCAGATGGGGCACAACATATTACTTTTGATGAGGAAAAATAACAAATCAGTAACCCATCACACTTTTTTGATGTTGATCTAAATCCCATGTGCCCGGGGGCCAAATCCGTCCCATTACAACATCCAATTTGGCCCACAGGAGACAGTAAAAATTACAGAAAACACATGAATTATTGTGTAAATTACCAAATAATTCAGCTGTAGATATCGCAAATTCACCAATTTAATGAAATTCTACAATATTTTTAGGGACCTGCAGTTTTTTTTTGTTTATTTCCCATGAATAAAGTCATCTTTAATTGCAAATTGTGGAAAGAACTCTTAATTTTGCCACAAATCTTGCAAATTCCACAAAATTCCTCTAAATTACACATTTGGTTACAAAATCAAGATTTTTTAAGTAAAGATCCAACAGGGACTGATTTCCCACATAGAATCTGTGGCCCAATTGGGATTAAAATGGTCCATATTTGGCTCCTGAACTAAAATGAGGTTGACAAACCTGGTCTAAATATGCGGACATAATAAATGTTCTGTTCACAAAGCTTTGATGTAATTTTCTCGATCCGTTTCTCGCTATATGCTGAACATGCAGTTAAACAGGATCCTACCTTTGCGTTCATACTACATAACAGGTAATAATGTTAATACAATATCGATATCAGTTCAGTATCAGCAAAAAACCCCAAAACAAAACAAGTATGGGATTATATTAGCCTGCATATAATGTCTCTGATAATATACTGTATATTGTTTTCATAGGATTTATTTAAGTTCAGGGTCTTCTCATTCATTTATTTTATTCAATTATAAAATATTCTTATGATTAATGTTAAAATGAATGTAACTCATTGGTTAATTATAAAGGATTCAGTTTTTCCTCATGCGTACTATTGTTGACTATTGTTTTCTGTTTGCGTGATATCACTTGATAAAGCCTTTTAGAACATTTCATACTAAAAAACAAGCAATAGAATTGTGTATGAGTCACACTGATACTGTATCGGATCAATATCGATTACATATGTATATACATGCATGGGCACATATATACATAAACTTAGTATCTATCTATATCTCTATCTTATATAAGGCACCACCACAGGTTATAATAATGTTACAACTCTTTGCAATGCTTCCTTTTCTTCCTTTGTTTAATGTGGGTTCTCGTTACCACGTGGTGTTGGTAACGGATTGTTTGAACTGCAGAGAAAAGCCATTCGGAGCTAATTAAGCAGCCATTCCTCCATGCACACACACACACGCACGCGCACACACACACACACAGCAGCACCGACACAGCACCGGCATTTGTCAGCGCTTGACCCCGCGTGGTATTGATTGACAACCCGGGCTGCGTGAGTGACAGCCCCCGCAGCAGCGGACCAATGGGAGGCCGGGGAGGAAGCGCGCAGGGCCCTGATTGGACGAGAGGCCTTAAAGCTGCAGAGGAATCCACGTGGGGAGAGAGAGAGAGAGAGAGAGAGGGGAAAAGAGAGAGAGAGAGAGCAGACATGGCTGTTCATATCACACAAAGGCAATCACTATCCCCCTCCCCCTCCCCCTCCTCCGCTGATATAGGCGGCGTTGTGCAAAACACGCTCCCAAACGTGCACCAGTGCATGTACATTCATACTCTTTTCCTCGTGTATTTCCTCTCACACCAACACTCTGAGCTCATAGATGGACAAACATTAACGTTAACGTCTGGTATTATTATTATTATTATTATTATTATTATTATTGTCGCTGCTGCTGCACACGGTGGGACAGACGTCTATTATTATTGTCGGTAGGACGGACGGGTGATGCCTCGAGGACCCACTGGGGATGACGTCATGTTCAACTTGCCCCCACGTGGGGACCACCTCGCTCCTATTGGCTGCTGAGGGTGCCCTGCTGTGATTGGCTGGAGCCAGAGCCGCTGTGTGTGTGGCAACCGGACTGTGGAGACGCAGCTCTGCCTCTGTTCAACAATATCCAGCCTCCGCCAGTCGGAACACACATTTTGGAGGCTCGTTTGTGCCATTTTCTCTTGATTTTTGGGGATTAACCGACCGCAGAAGGCGCGCATTTCCTCGGAGGTTGAAGAGAAAAGTAGTTTTAACCGAATTTCCCTCCACCCGGTGTTCGGGTTTGGCTGGTGCGCACTAGGAAGTAATACACAGCGAGGAGGGATGCTTGCCTTCGAAGGATTATAACCGCAGGAGTTACGTTAATTTCAGTTTTTTTTTGCTGAAGTCGCCTGGGACGTTACGCACGGGTACGTATCCTAGGAATATGCGGGGTTAACGCGCACCGGGCTCGGAGCGCACCGGGGGCGCACCGGAGAGGAGGGAGTCAGCTGCTGCTGTTGCTGTGGCCTGGGTGTCAGACGCTTTTATTTTTCTATACACACTTTATCATCGGATATACTGCGAGATTATTGTGCTTTTTTTAATTAGAACGATGGCCTTTTTTTTTGTTATTAATTCAAATATTGAGTAGTGACTGAGTATAAGGTCACCGGGGAGACGGGAGCACACGGCCCGTTCCATCCAGCTTCTGACCACTAATGAAGTGTAATGTGTGTGTTTGTGGATGTGTTTTTAAACCGCGTCATTCTCTCTAACACTACAGGCTTTTCCAAAACCCCCTCCCCTCCCCACCCCCACCCCCTCCCTCCACCCCTGTCTGCTGCGGCCGTGAGGAACATTTCTACCATTTTGCCAAAGGAGCCTCTCACACACTGGAGCCATAAACAAAGGATACATTTCAAGATGTATCCACAAGGCCGACATCCGGTAAGACGCACCTTCTCTGTGCGCATGTTGATCCCTGACTGGACTGATAAAGCTCCACAAACGTGTCCCCGTGAAGCTGTGAAGCGTTTTCCGCCTAACGCAGGTCATCAAATCAAACGCCTATATGTATTTTGTTACAATGCATTTGTATGCAACAATGGAATATGCACTTAAGTGGTAAATTGATGCAGATGCTTTGGATGCCTGGAGATGTTTACTCATGCACACAGACAGAGTGTGAGTGAGGACAGGTGGTGGTGGTAGTAGTGGTCTTAATTCATTTTTTTTAAATCAGATTTCATATTCTGTGTGAGCGTACAGTATATTCATGTGGTGGTATTAGGTGGTGTGAATGCAGACCCTCCTCCTGTGTGGCAATGCTTTCATTTCATCTATGATGCTAGAATCACTCTGGTCCTCTCCAAAGGTGCCAAAAGTATTAATTTTCAATACTCAAGTAAAAGTATCGATACGTGAATAAAAAATGACTCTGGTAAAAGTGAAAGTATTGAAGTTGCTGTCTTACACGAGTAAAAGTGAAACAGTTGGCTACATGCTACTAAATGTACTTAAGTACAAAACAAATGTCCCTTCAATATAAAGACAGGGTTCCAAACCAGCAAATTCCATGTTTTGAATATTTTTTAAGAAATTGTAGAAAACTGGTACAAACAAGTTAAATCTGTTACCTTTGAACACCTGGAGAGTTTAGCACTCACTATAGATACAATTTGTAAATAAAATGTGTCAAGAAAAACAAAGTGCAAATGCTCAATGAAACCCTGAGCAGCTTTGTGTTTAACGTTTTTAAAAGCTTGAAAATGTTTGCGTCTTTTTACGTCATAACGTCATCTTCGAAGGTCTTGAAAGTAACGAGCTCATTTTTTTAGAATGTAAGGAGTAGAAAGTGCAGATTTTTGTTTAGAAAAGTAAGGAGCAAACGTAAAAAGTCGCCAAAAAATAAATAAATACAGATACCAGAAAAAAACAACTTAAGTACAGTAACAAAGTATTTGTACTTTGTTACTGTACTGGCCACCTCTGGCCCTCTCGCTATCAGTGCTGCCAGTCATGGATCAATCTTTGTCCACATGTGATTGAATTGAACTGTTGTGATTTGTTCTTATTCTTATTGGTCACACCTTGTTTTCAGGCTCCACACCAGCCTGGCCAACCTGGCTTCAAATTCACCGTCGCTGAATCCTGCGACAGGATTAAAGACGAATTCCAGTTCCTGCAAGCTCAGTATCACAGGTAATGATTATCAGCCAAGCCAAGCGTGACAGTGTCAACATTGACTCTCCTTTGAATGCTAAAGGTTAAGGCTAATATTTGGTAGTTGACTTCAACGGGAATGAAAACAGACCTGTTTTTTTTTTCTGTCCACTGCTATCCTGCGGTTATGAGTGAGTGAGTGAATGAGTTGTTGAAATCATTCTAAAGGTGGAGTACAACATATTTATCTATCTATTCATTTCAAAACAGGAAGTGTAACTTATGGGGATCTAAATAAAACAAAGCAAAACAGCTTTATATTAAAAACCTGTTTACATAGAACAATGTACACACAAAATGAATACATATTTTTTTAAAAAATGCTACATTTGTGTTGTGCAAAACAAAATAAAAATATGGTTTCACTATATATTTGTAGAACAAAGTTTACAATTATGTTATAGGTGTTATAAAAGGGTAAAGGGTTATGCGCATAATTTCACATATATACATCTGTATATATACACACACATATGTGTCCGGTTATACAAGTACATACATATATACATACAGTACATGTACTTACATATTTATATAATATATACATGCATGGGCAGACTATCTATATTTACATAAATGTATCTATAGCACTACAAGGAGACACACTTCTGGTTCGCGAGATTGAGCAATCAATCACTGATTCATGGAACTCCTGTTTACATTTACAAAAACTCCTTCACTGCCCGTTCAGGGTGTGACCATAGATATATACTGTATAGACATATATATATTTATTTTTTTCATTGAACATTTAAAAAAAATACAAACTCTCAATAAGGATAATAAACTCAACTGTTAAAAAAAACAAAACAAAAGGAAAATAAATAAACAAAATATTGCAAGTCAACAAATACAGTGCATCAGGGCTCCCATATGAGTTGGACATACAAATATATATATATATATATATAGCATAGGCCCGTTGGGACATTTCAAGTAAAGTGTCTTTGTGAGCTTTGGCTGAGGAAAAAAAAGACACATATGCACAGAAATATATACATACATATACAGGTGTTTTTTTGTTTGTTTGTATGTTTTTTCATCTGAAAGAAAGCTATCTATCTATCTATCGGTCTGTCTATCTATCTATCTATCCATCTATCTATCTGTCTATCTATCTATCTATCTGTCTATCTATCTATCTATCTATCTATCTATCTATCTATCTATCTATCTATCTATCTATCTATCTATCTACTGTATCTATCTATCTATCTATCTATCGGTATGTCTATCTATCTATCTATCTATCTATCTATCTATCTATCTATCCTATATAATGCATGAGTGAGTGAGTGAGTTGTTGAAATGACAGACACTCAGGAATGACACCTTTTCTTCTCTTCCAGTCTTAAGGTGGAGTACGACAAACTGGCCAGTGAGAAAACGGAGATGCAGCGCCACTATGTCATGGTAAGATTATGTTACAATGGGGGAGCAATTATGGTTCAAAATTGCAAGGCTTGTCAGAGACGTGGCTGGGGTGGAGTAAGACGTGCTTTAGTGATCACCTGTAGTGGTGGTTAGGGCGGGTTGAGGGTTGAG
This sequence comes from Gouania willdenowi, assembly GCF_900634775.1. Classification (NCBI taxonomy): domain Eukaryota; kingdom Metazoa; phylum Chordata; class Actinopteri; order Blenniiformes; family Gobiesocidae; genus Gouania; species Gouania willdenowi. The sequence continues at coordinate 60,853,402 of NC_041049.1, read as the reverse complement.
TGTCAGGTAGGAGCCTGTGTGAAAGCCCCCGGGGAGGGTTTGATGAGCTTGTTGTTTTCCTGACAGCCAGTGTGTAGTGTGTTCCAGGCTTCATTATTAGAGCTGCTCCTGAACTCCCAACGCTGCCCTCTGTGTGTGTGTGTTTGTGTGTGTGTGTGTGTGTGTGCTGATCTGATTATTCTCCTAGGAGACTCCACGCTCACACATATACATGGCCATAAATTAGGTTTGGGGGTCCAAGGCGGTGTGTGGGAAAAATGCACCGAGACGAACAAAATGGAGGTTGTTTGCCGCTCTTTATTTTTGACGTGATATCCTGAGAAAGTTATCCACTTTGATTTCCAAGAGCAGATTTAGAAAAAGTCGGACCTGATGCTAGAAATTAGTTCAGACATTATGTAACACAAGAAGGAATGTTTCTGGTTTAAAAAGAAAACACACAAAATACAATTCAAACTAATGCAAGCTGGCAGGAATTAAAGCCGTCTGTTTTTAGAGGTAAACATGTCAGTCTGATAAAGTGTAGGTTAGGTAAACATGTAGGGAAGTATCCCACAACCAGCTCCGGGTGTCGGGTTACGCTTTGGCTATGGAGCTCTGATCTCAGACAGAATGGCTCTTGTTTGAGAGTAATTTTCGAAGAAGCTAATGGACTGAATAATGCATTGGCCTCATCAAATAGACGCTGACTGGAAAGCCATTTCAGCTTGGGCTGCCACTTGTGGGCTCGGTGGATTAGGTTTCAGCCAGACAGACTGACCTCGCTGGAAATATCAGGAGTGTTGGCCAATCACCTTACGTTAAGTAAACAGACATATAGTGGAGATTCAAGGGCTTAAGATGCTAATCAATAAATCCAAGCCTCTTGTCTCTGTGCTCTCTATGCAAACAACTAGTTATCACTTTATTGGTTTATTTGCCGTCTGGTCATTCTTCGCTGATCAACTTTGTCTCCAACAGGAAGTGTGAATGTAAGCTTTTCATCTTAATGATGACTAGAGCCAGACCGTTTTGGGATTTTGGGGCAGATGCCGATACTCATATTAGTGCTGGACGATATGGACCAAAACTCATATCTCGATATTTTTTCCCAAAATGGCGATATGCGATATTGTGAAAGTCGTTACCAATTTTAATAGTCGATTTTATCGATTTGTTGTTGCAGCCTTTTTATTCACCTCACTCAGATTTAGTGTAGTGATCGATTACATTGATTTTTACATACACATCAATAAATCTATGTAAAAATACAGATAAAACTCATATTTTTAAATTCTTTCTTTTCATTCTTAGATAACTGCTCTCCGCTCTGTTCATGTTTTGGTTTTCATCTAAATTTAAATGTGCCAAACATTCATATTTAGTCCTTATTAGTTGTGCTAAATACGTGTTACATATCACAGATATGCACTCATAGCCACCTTGATATGGTTTGCTTAACAATGACCACTTTGCCTGTTATTTTTACTCTGTGAACCTGATGAAACGCTCTGACAGCCATGCTTTTGGCCTACAGGCTTTGACGTGGGAAACCTCTGCTTTAAACCATGTGAGAGTCAATCATTCAATCAAGTTTTATTTCTAAAGCGCTTCACAACAACCAAAGTTGACCAAAGCGCTGTACACAATAAAAATACAATTTAAAAATGGCATAATATAGAATTAAAAACAGACCATTATCACATTTCCAGCAAGTGCCACAGAACTATGTGTAAACGCCCTCCTAAACAGGTGAGTCTTTGGTTTTGCTTTGATGGCACGTAGAGTGAAACCAGATGTATTAATATCTGTATCCAATCAGGCACAGCCTAGATACAACACTAGAGATTTGGTGTTATTGATCAACTCCATTGATTAGCAGCGTGGTGATCACATGGAAACAATCTGTACATAAATAGAAAAGCCTTCAGTGACTCTATATCTAACACCTCACCTTTTCTTTCTCTCCAGTATTACGAGATGTCCTACGGGCTGAACATAGAGATGCACAAACAGGTACGTAGCGACATGTTCCCTGCATTTCTCAGCTCACTGGTTTCCCACTGTGTCAGGGGGAAGCATGTGCATCAGTGATAAGGTGTAAACAGGTAGACACACACATGCACGATGGCCAGCGCTGCTTGTGTAATGGCTGTGGTTTGTTTTCAGATGTTAGCGGTGTGTGTGGTGTCAAAGCAGGATTTGACTCAGCCCTTTGATAAGATTAAAGCTAGACTTTGTCAGGCTTGGCCTCTGACATAAAGATTAAAGAGACAGAGTTGCTGATTGGTCAGAGTTTTCTTTGTAATTACACGAGTGGAGGCAAAGTCTTCTAGCCATTTATTGTGTCTGTAGCTTTATCATAAGATCCTATCTGGTATTGCTGCACAGATAAATCACATAGAAGCCTAAAGTAATAAAGATTACATGAATGAATAATGCTGGGCTTGCACTGCATGATGCTAGTAAACCAGTGAGGCAGTTCTTTTCCTTCGTATGCATCAGCCCAGCCTGGTTGATGACAGTGGCCACGTTTACATGGGAACTTTAATTCCTAATGCAAATTTAATTCCGAATTAAACTTAAGTCTGAATCAGATGGTGGTTTATTTTGATTTTAATTCCGAATTAAATAATTCTTCTGTCTTGTAAACACTTAATTCCGGTCGTTCTGCGCATGCGCGACTTGTCGTGATGACGCGCTGGTGAAGACATAGTCCAGGACGGCGGCCCGGACTCCATCAGACTATTTATTTAATAAGAGCCTTAAAAGACATGGATATAATGAAAAGAGTGGATGGACGGAAGCATAAACGTGCAGACATTCACACGGACATCAGCAAACGGAACAGCTTCACTCATAATGCGCGGATTATTATTCACTCAACGTCCTGTATAGTGGAGGTAGAACCACTGTTGCATTAACTGCAGGCTTTGATTGACCAAAGTACAGACTTTTATCTCTCTTCTGCTCCGCGGATGAAAGTGAAACCGTATTATTGTCAAGCTTTTGCTTCCAAACTACAATCAAAATAAAAGTGAGAACAGTTCTCATGTGGTTTTCTATGTTGGAGCCGAAAAGAAAAGGTTTGTTGCATGTTTTTTCCCGATAGACGTGATACGTCATGTTCTGACCCTGTCCAATCAGAAGCCTTCCCAACCCCCAGACCTAAAGTGGAATTGAATAAAGCCGAATAAACCGCTTTTTCATGTAAACCTCAATTCGGAATTACTATTTCCATGTAAACACAAAGCAGAACGCTTTAATTCCAAATAATTTAATTCGGAGTAACTAATTCCTAATTAAAAAAATATAATGTAACCATGGCCACTGTGTCTGTAGCTTTATCATAAGATCCTATCTGGTGTTGTTGCACAGATAAATCACATCGATGCCTAAAGTAATAAAGATTACATGAATGAATAATGCTGGGCTTGTACCAGTAAACCAGTGAGGCGGCTCTTTTCCTTCTTATGCGTCAGCCCAGCCTGGTTGATGACAGTGTTGGCTGCTCGACGGGTCGGCCTAGTGGGGGATCCATCAATGTCGGGGGCGGGGGGTGGGGTGTCACGCTGCTACTTGTCTGTTAGGGCTTGGGCTGCTCTGATAGCTTCTGTCAGGCACTTATCGCCAACCAGAGGAGGAGCGTGAGGGCGTGGGGAAGTTACTCGGGTGGGTGGGGGGGGGTCGTAGAATAGGAGTGGGTGGGGGAGGGGCATCAGCACAGCTCTGTGTAAACAGGTTAATCGACTCATCCATTTTAGCGCCTGACTTTTATCAGGAACCTCAGCCGAGCTGATGGAAGAGCTTGAATAATTCATCAGAGGGGCCCTAACCTGCTGAACGCCGTGTTTGTGAGCAAACATCCACGCTGCTGCTCAGGCTGGGGCTGGGGGTGGAGGGGGGAGGAGACGGGGAGTGGTTAACAGACAGGGTCACCATGGATTATTGGATGCACACAGGCATATTATTTTCCTGCAGGGAGATTTATTCCACACTGAGGAAATTCATTCCTCTAACTGTGCCTTTTTCATTACCGTGCAGGACCGTAATTCAGATTTCTGCTGCACAGACGAGACAGATTGATGTGGCAGTATTATCTGATCCTTCCCTATCAGCCATGACAGTGTGTAGATCCAAACCACTAATATCTGCTGCATGATGTTTGGCTCTAATAACCATCACATCGCATGGTTCCACGAGCTGCTGCATGCGCTTTGAGTTTGATCTGATTTGGCCCCGGCCCCCGTACACTGACTCCTCCAAGCTTTCTATGATTCCATTTAACAAACGTGTCATTTGGACTGGCCCATGGTGTAATGGTAATTGATTTACTTGGAAATTGGCTGATATGGGATCACATGAGTGTTTACGTAAGCAAGCTATTTTAGAAGGTCTACTCAGTGGACTTAGCGTTTGTCATGTGATTGATCACAGCCAATCGTCAATTATGAATTGAACGTTCAAAGTCGCTGGCTTGAACTGATGTTTTACATTGTATTTAGTGACTGGAAGACTGTCAACATAATAACGTCATTATATTTTATATACAGTATATACTTTTTACACATTTTTTAACCACCCATCCATATAGTCTTTATTGTGATCAGAATTGCTGAATTGCATTACAGGGACACAAACTCACACATTCATTCTACATTTCAGATCAGGGCTGCACAATTAATCCAATTTTATTCGTGATCACGATGTTAGTTGCAATGATTAAATAAATCTGATCGTCTGCAATATTTACATTTATAATACGGGCTCTGCACTCTATAATAATGTATTCATTCAGTTAGCCTTTGGTACATTGGGTTAATTTTTTAGATTATGTTTTTATTATAATTGTTATTTAAAGCTTAGCCTTTGGCACATCGGGTTATTTAAAAAAAAATATATTTTTCATCATAATTCTTATTTAAAGCTTTATTTTGCACTGTAAATGTACACATACTGCTTTTTTAAAATTAGTGTAATAAAAACATTTTTTTTACCAAATATGATAAATAATTGTGATTATAATTGTGATTACAATATGGACAAAAATAAACGTGATTATAGTTTTGGCCATAATCGTGCAACCCAATTTCAGATATCTCAGTCAACTGAACATATATACACTGTGACAGAAAGAGCATTTTAAACCCACAATATTTTACAGTAACTGATTTTTATGCCTTTAACAGAGTTTTTGTGAAATTAAATTTGCAGATAAATTAAAACAAATATAAGTATTTCATTTTAACGCACATGAAATGGAAATAAATGTATTTTATTCTCGGAAAAGCTGAGTAGTTATGTTTTACAGTGGATGTGTTGCCTCCATGAATTGCACCAGGCTTTGTGCATAGGCCGTGTGCTTCCCGCTGCCAGTTGTTGTTTTTTTTTCTGTACATTTAATACTCATCTGTGACTCAAGTCTTTTTTTTTTCTCCATCACTGAAAGCAACTTTTGAATACCTCTCTGCACGCCATTGACAAGCCAGCCTGAGAGTGCTCTTAAAGTGGTGCTACACAGGTCCGAGTACCTGTAATTGTGTAGCAGCAGTGCAGAGAAGGCCTCTCAAGGGCCAGGCTGTCATCTACTTAAAGTGACAACAGCCCTGTTTTTATCTAGCAGCAGCAGAACAAAAAAAAAACGTCCTCCCAGCTCTGCACTGGATCTATTTTGACAGCAGTGGCGAGCTGGGTTGATGCCTTGTCTCTGTACGTGCACTGGCTGCTGTGAGCGTGCACGGACAGCCAGTTGTTGAGGGCACAGTGGATCAGCCACCTCCTGACCCCTCACAGCCAGCTGTCACCGTCTCACTAAGCTACAGAGGGATGGACTGTACACTCCAGGCTTTTTCACAAATCCTGTCAAATGTTCCACTGCTATTTACATGGCTTATCTGGACAAACATGGATTACACCAGCCAAGAACCCTTTTTCTACCCTTTCTGAGGAGCTTCTTGAGCTCTTTAGAGCACTTTCTACATAGCATTAACACTAATTCCCATGAAACCTTCATATTGTAGTTCATCCCATCATGTGCCAGTATTTGTTGAGGGGCGATAATCATGCTGAACGTTTGGTTTCGTAGGGTTGTGTTACTGTTGTTGGACTCACCATGTTTAAATGAGTACAACTACTTTAATGAATGTGATATTAAACAGGACTGAAAATAGAATTTGCTTAATAAGTGATCAGGTTTCTCACCAGGAATTTTTCAATATTTGTTCCAGCCTTACTTTAAAGCTAAAAAGGTATTTGTTGAATTGGTGAAAGTGATGATGAATGTAGTTATAGAGTTACTCATACTTGGTATAGGTCCTCCACTAATAAATACTCACAGACACTGTAGAGACAAGAAATAACATTTAAGTCAAAAGACTGATTCCAAGACTTGCTTTTCAAATTTAAATGAGGTATTATGTGGGACCTGCAGTAATATTGGAATTTGAAACACACACACACACACACTAGAGCTTTAATCAGGCCGAAAAAAGAATACCCGACCCCAGAGAACGCGGCCCGAACCTGTCCGACCCGAATGTAGCCGATGTCTCTTTCTATTCACCTCTATTCGCGAATGTAGAGTGATCCGTTGTGAGTTATAAACATGACGAGCATAATACACGCTACGTCTGGTTGAAGCACTGTTCATATTGGATGATAATTACGCGAAGGGTACAGACAGGCAGCATCGGGGGCAGCTAAGTGGCTGTAGGGGTCCTCTGGTAAAGACGGTACGGCTGATGTATGAGTTTCTCGGTTATGCAGATTAAAAAAGTTAAAACAACTCCTGCATGCCTAGAAGTCCCTTTTGTGTCCAAGTCTGCAACAAAAATTACAACGGTACCAACTAAAAAGGAAAAAACAACAGAAAACCCCCTCTATGTTGCTGAAAACTGAACGTAGGGGGCGCCATCGGTCTGTAGCGGAGCAAAATTACGACATCGGGGGGCCCTACGCTCAACAGCGCTGGCGTGAAGCCTGGTGATTATCACAGCTTTCCAGGGCGTAAAACAGTTTTGTATTGTCTTTTGGGTTAAGGGTAAAAGTATTTGGATTTGTAGATCAAGTGAACCAAGCTGTAGCAACATACAGTCAAACCCAGGTCCTGGATTGTATTCCTGGTGCTAATAACTTTATCATTGTGCTAACAAAAATAACAATTACACAGATTGAATGACTGAGCTCTGGAATCATTTATCTAGAAATCATTTATCAATGCAAAAAAAGTACAAATGCATCTACTTCATTCTACTTTTATTTTACATAGTTGCATTTTCATATCTCCTCTTGGTGTGATTTCAACCAAAGGAAATGAGACATGGATACTGTAGATTCAAAAATGTGTATAAAAGGGTGAGCGAGGTTAGATCTAGAAGAAAATGGAAGATGAGAAGCAGAGAGGGGGCAGTAGCCAAAGTACAAATAGGGAAAACAAGAAGAACAATATGATGCAAACCTTAGGAAACCAGGAACATGAGGAAGTATCCAAGTACAAAGAGTGACAGTCGTATAGCAAACACACAGTCACCACACACTGCTTAAATAGTGCATGGAAGGTAATTAAGGGATGAGAAACACTTGAGTGAAAACATGCGTCGTCTCTCTGCACGTACACACTCACAAAACACAAAAAGGGACTTTGAACCATAAATAGACCCAGAGACTAAATAAACTAGAATAACACATGATGTGAAACTAAAATAGCTTTAGCATAAAAAAGTCGGAGTGCCATGTCGTAAGCAGGACATTACTCAGTGTGCCACTGAACACCAACAGATCCCAGATACGTTCTTGATTGCACTTTAGTTCTTTGACGTTGCCACTGGTTGCCATGACAGCAACCATGGGGGCAGACAAAATCATTACCATCCTGAAGTAATTAGATGGAAGCCTACTGCATCTATCTCTGAATGCAGTACCTACACAGCACAGGCCTCTGGTCTCCCTGCTGTCACCACCATTAATGCACGTCAGCACATTCATTCAATTCAATTCAACTTTATTTATATAGTGCAAATTACAACAATAGTCATCTCGGAGCTCTATCAAAATATAAAATTCACACATATTTTGATTGTACTTTTGAAGCAGCAGCTCAACAATAACACACAGTGTCAGTTTGGACCGTGGAGCGGAAGAGAAATATATGAACTAATCACCGGTAAAAAGCCCAGTAAACCTCTGGAAAACAATAACCAGGAATAAATATTTGCTCCCTGGTAAAGTTAGTAGCTCTAACAACAGGTAAAATGATAAACTGATGATATTACAGCCTGTACATGCAGTACGGGGACCTATTTATTCTGCCTCTTGGTCCTAGTGCCAGCCACCCGGTGAAGCCTATTCCGTTTGCCATGTTTACTGATGTCCGTGTGTGTTTAATAAGTCTGTATGAAAGTCCATTGACTATTTTCATTATATCCATGTCTTTTAAGGCTCTTATCAAATATCAAATATATCGTCATCAGCTCGTCATCGCCGCAAGTCGCGCATGCGCAAAACAATACTAATTAACTTAAAGTGACTTTAACCAAGTTAAGTGTTTACAAGAAAGAGGAATTATCTAATTCGGAATTAAAAACGGAATAAAACAGTCAAATAATTCGGAATTAACTTTAATTAACTTTAATTCCGAATTAAATTCGCTTTAGGAATTATGTGTTTACAAGGTCAGGTTAAAGAGGAATTAACTTGTATTCTGCTTTAAAGAGGAATTAAAGCTCGCATGTAAACGTGGTCAATGACGAGTCAAGTTATTTTTACTTACAAAATGATGCTGGTTTGATCAGCCAAGCTTTGTGTTTTATTTGCTGATCCACTTCTTCTTGTTTTTCTCTTCCAGTGAAAGATCTTTAAAATATCGGCACATTTTTAGACCTGTGCCACTGATTTAATGTGTTACGACTTTGTTTTATGAACTGCATAGTCAGTATTTCTAAGGCGGGGCTGTCATCAATGTCATCCCAAAGAATATTGTACCTTTTCTAACACATGATTTTCATTTCCGCTGATTTCAGACATCAACTGGTTTCCTCTGATGTTTTATCTCTGCTTGGCTTCTTTTTTTTTTTTTTTCGGTCCTAAGTGGCTATCCATGTTGTAGCTTGGGTCAGCAGGTCTCATTCTGTTGGACATTACTCTCCAATCTCTCTGGCTCGGTTCAGAGACAATATATCTGGCTGCCAACACCGCCTGGCATTTCTGCCATGTGTAATAAATAAGCTGGCGGCCTGCAAAGAACATTGTGTGTGCTGCTCTAAATGAAATTTCAGAGAAAATCCCTGTGATGGGTTTGTACTCAGCAGTGGCCCTGAGTTGAACTGCAGCTCATAAATTCCACAGATGATGTAGCTTTGGAGCTGTGTTATTCTCCTGAACCTGAAAGTCTCATCTTCAAACCTTGCAAGGAGAATGAGACAGAGTGTGTTGGCTGTGCAGGGTTTTAACTCCACCTCCACACTCTTTATATCCACCATCCCTTTGGTACGTCCATGTGATCGACAGGCTGAAAATTCAATTTAATGACCTGCCTCCGAGCACGTAATATGATTTTAAAGCTTGTTACGGTCATTCAAAGGTTCCATTTGCATAATGATCCCAGTGAGATAGGCCTGCAGCCGTTGCCGTGGCAGTTGGTCGACGAGCAGAAGAATGAAGGCATAAATGGGAGGCGTGGTGGGCTGTGGGCGGTGGGCTGGCCAATCCATCGCAATATTTGCAACAACAAAAAAAAGGCTCAGACTAGGGCTGGGCGATATATTGAGATTCAAGATATATCGAGTTTTCTATTTTATTATAGAAAATGACAATATTGAGATATATCTATTTTTTTTAGCTTGTTTTTATTTATACAATCCCACAGAACAAATCACATCATACAAGTATTTAATATTATTCATAAAGTACAGTCAAACAGTGTCCTTCTTTACAATTTTTCCATATTTCTGAGATATACAGTATATTTTGTGGCTTTTTTTGTATTAAAATTAGGGATGTCCCGATACAACTTTTTCGCTTCCGATACGATGCCGATATTGCAGCCTTGGGTATTGGCCGATACCAATATCAATCCGATACGATATCAGCACAAATCATACATACTTTTATGATTTATTTTGTAGTGTGGAATGTTAGAAAAGGCTTGATCAAGTGATGTCACTCAAACAGAGAACAATAGTCAACAATTCAAGTTCACTTCTGTTATTTTTTACTGTCAGTATATGGTGGGAAAAACTGAGGGCGGGGACAAAAACAACAAAAACTTATCGGAGCGCTTATATCACAGATTTGAGATGCAGTTTGATAAAATCCGATATTCGTTTTCGGGCTGATAATGGACCGATATCCGATATCGATATCGGATTGGGACACCCCTAATTAAAATACTCGTTTTTGGAGTCGCTGCTTTTGTTACTTCTCAGAACAGCATGAAAACAGTTCACACTGCAGAACTCACTCACACGTGCTGTCCCTTATAGGTGAAAAAGGCAAATTGTGCAGCTGTTTGTTAAGAAATGAACCTGTGTGGCATTTTTCACCAGAAAATTCAAACCCAGAACTGTCTTTCTGCTCAGACTTCATTGAATTAAAAATACAGAGAATAATATTGTATAATGCTTTTTTGAGAAAAGATATCAAGATATGAGTTGTGGACCATATCGCCCAGCCCTAGCTCGGACTCAGATCTGGGAAAGAGTGAGAAGTTGCTTTCCTGTAATGTTATTGATTATAGCGTTGAGGTGTGTTAGCCACATGCTTGTTATGGTTTGTTGTATTTGCTCACTCTGCAGTTCTGAACCGTTAATGCACACATGTAAGCAAACATTGCAGTTTAGTTGGTGGGCTTCTTCCTGGGGTGTGGTGGTGTGGTTAAGCTCTGAGGTTAACAGCAGGACGGAGTAGTTGCTGATGAAGGGGAAGAAGGGCAGCGTGAGAGACGAGCCTCTCCACAGCAGCACTTTGCCTCGTGCTCATATCCGTTTAGCATGGAGTGCACTCTCAGCACAGCTGTGCTTCATCCCCCTGGGCTCTCCTAATGTTTTAAATATTTCAAATGTCAATATCACGCTGTTTAGAGGATGTTGAGTCAAGCACTTCTGATTCCCGCAGTAATTGACTTAATCGGTGTAAACATTAAAGGCGAGGTTACATGAACTCACTGTCTGCTTCGTTCTGTTCTCTTACATGTAGCGCTTTGAGATGACTTTTGTTGTAATTAGTGCTATATAAATAAAGTTGAATTGAATTCTCCCTTTGTGTTTTACAGACAGAGATTGCGAAGCGGCTCAACGCAATTTTAGCACAAATTATGCCTTTCCTGTCACAAGAGGTGAGTGTTGAATACACTTTCCAAACACATGAAATGTCATTTAAAACTGACTGTATTTGTGATTTTTCAACAGTTTTTGTTGTTCTCATTAGTCACTAAATCTATGCTAAAGGCCAGAAATGGCAAAAGTATTAGTACTCAAGTAAAAGTATAGATATTTGAATAAGAAATAAGTAAAAGTATTGAAGTTGTTCCGTTACTTGAGTAAAAGTAAAAAGAAGTACATGCTACTAATTGTACTTAAGTAAAAAAGTAAAACAAATGTTACTTTAATAATAAGACTGGGTTTTTTTTTAAACCAGCAAATTCCATGTCTTTTTTTTTTTTTTTTAATAATGTAAAATATTAGTATAGTACATATGGAAACAAGGTAAATCTGTTACCTTTGAACACCTGGAGAATTCAGCAGTCATAAAGTGTGTAAATAAAATGTTTTAATAAAAAAAAAAAATGCAAATCCAGAGCAGCTTTGAGCTTAACATTTTTAAAAACTTGAAAATGTTAACCATAAAACTAAGGGACCTGCCGAACAGAAAAAAGCTCTAATTACGCAAAATTTGTTTAAAGAAATTAAAATAATAAGTCACCAAAAAAATAACAAGTACAGATACCAGAAAAAAAACTACTTAGTACAGTAACAAAGTATTTGTACTAAGTGTCCTGTCACCTCTGGTAAATGCTAAAATCTGTTTTTGACGTGCAAACAAAAACATTGAAACCTTTATTATTATTATTATTATTATTATTATTATTATTATTATTATTATTATTATTATTATTTATTTTTTTTTTTAATTATTTTTTTTTAAAAAAAGAAAAAAATAGGATTTTTTTTTTTATTGAAACCTATAATAAAGATGAATATAATGTATCGGCTCACAACATGGGGACTGGATTGGAATTTACAACTTTCAAGTAGAAAATGATCTTTGTTTACCTTTAGTTCATCAACTGAAATTTGTATTAAAAACAAAGACGTAGTTTGAAAATCATGGTTCTCCTGTGTGTGTTTGTGTGTGTGAGTGATGTCACCTGATGTGTGTTTGCCTTCCTACAGCACCAACAGCAGGTTGCTCAGGCAGTGGAGAGGGCGAAGCAGGTGACCATGACCGAGCTCAATGCTATCATCGGGGTACGTGGACTTCCCAATCTGCCTCTCACCGTGTGTATACCCCCTTTTTTTTTACCTTCATTTGAACCTGGTTTGCGGCAAACCTGCATGTCAGACATTGGCCACGATTACATGATGTTTTTTTAATTCTAAATTAAAGTGTTCTGCTTTATGTTTACATGGAAATAGTCATTCTGAATTGAGGTTTACGTTGAAAACAGGTTTATTTGGCTTTGTTTAATTCCGCTTTAGGTCTGGGGGTTGGGAAGAGTTATGATTGGACGGGGGGGGGAACATGACGTATTCATGTCTAGCGGATAAAACATATAGAACATAGAAGACTACATAATTAGAACTATTTTCACTTCTATTTTGGTTGTAGTTTTAAATACAATAACAATATAAATACATAATAAACAATATTACCTGCAGTAATTGTATATATGCATATATTTATCCTTTATTTATCCCCGATCCTTTTATATTTATCATTATTACTAGTATTGTTTTTGGTTTGTTTTTTTGTTCTTTTTCTGTTCATCGCATCAACAGCCAAGTTAAACTCCTTGCTCTGTTTTTAAACTGTACTTGGCAAATAAAAAAACCTTTTTGATTCTGATTCTAAAATACAGCAGCTCGACAATAACATACTGTTTACCTTTTTGTTTCATTTGGAATTAAAATGTCAATCCCATGTAAACGTGGCCATTGAACAGTTGTTACACCATGCAAACAGAAATGATTGGCTATTTGAATGCATCACACCATTACTGAAGCTGTTGTGCAGATTTGCCTCTTCCAAGTTAAATGTGTTTATATCAGAGCTGATATTGTGATCTGTGGATTGTTATGGAACTTGTTGTTGTTTTTCCAGCATATTTTTAATGTGTCACTTTTACTCCTCATTGTTTTAGTGAGTACGGTATTAGGGAAAGGTCAACTGTAAGAGAAAATAGGATTAAGAGTTCAATTTGTGCTGTTAGGTTTGATAGACGCTGTTGTGTTGGAGTGTATTATCATATTCTGCTGCTGTGGGAACTGTGGTAGGTCCAATACTCCATAATACACAAGTTTTGTTGGTTTTTCACACACATTTGCCCAAACTTCAAGAAAATGTCTATTCGTACGGTTGCCGTACGGACAACATCCGGTGTTATTGGTACGTTTTCCAAAGTACACGTACGTAACGTCTTAGGGTTAGGGTTAGGTTATAACCTGATATTGCAACAACATTTAGGGTTAGGGTTAGGTTTAATCGTAGTCACATGACCTAAACTGGCCAATGAGGGGCGCTGTATACGGATAGAATGTCTGTGTATTGATACGACAACCGTACGGATAGCCACTGCCAAACTTGTAAAATGGCTTGTTTCTAAACTTGAAGGCAAAGGGACAACTCAGATTCTTTGTTACTTTTTTTCTCTTTTGTTTTCTTGAAGTAGTTTTAAAAGGGAAACAGAATAGGTTGATAACCTTAGACAAACAGAGAAGAATACTATTATTTTACAAACAACCAAACTCAACTTAAGATTCCTTTTTAAAAAGTCATTCACAATTGGACTCTGACCAGTTGCGTCTTCATGTCGAGCACGATCTGTTTGTTTCTTCTCAGTTGGTCAAAATGCCAGTGAACAGACAGTCAAACATTTTGAGCCATGCTTTGGAGGAAGGTGCTCCTCAAATATGGTTCCTGACGGAAACACTGGTGGATGTTTTTAAAGTTTTACTTCCAGGAATTGTAGTTGCCCCTTCAGGCCTGGAGTGCACGCTACACTTTAAAATTGTTTGAGGTGTGTTTGTGCTCCAACTCAACACACAGAGATGCAGATGTTGCAGTGTATACTGTAGTTTTTGTCCTGTCTATGCTGAGATGTGTTGGGGTGTGTGCATGACTTGTCATTCGAACAGGAAAGCCTGGTCAAGTACCTACCGTGTCTCCAGCGACACATTAAAATTATCATAACTCTTAAAACTCGCTAGATTGGAAATATTCCAACTGTTTCTGAAAGCTAACCTGTTGCACTTTACTGACAACCTACACACATTACGGTAATGACGTTCCCTCCTTCGTAGAAAGCCCGTGAAGAAATCGCTTTGGCTTTCTATTGTTATAGTTGCCATAAAATGGCCTGTTTTTGCACATTCAGAAACATGGTAAAACATTTTTTTTAAATGTAAATTGTGTTGTACATTGTAAATTTTATACATAATGTTATTCATGCGAGCTTTCATTGTTTTCTTCCTACTAAATCTCAAAAGATCTATTTAATTTTTGTGTTTTTCTTCATTTTAAACTGATATTACACTAGTAGAATATGTAATAAATTCTAAAAAAAAAAAAAAAAAAAACTATTATTGGCAGTCTTAAGTGTTATGGAAAAAATGGTAAAAGCACTTCCTCATAGGACATTTACTGACCATTTTATAGACAAAATAAACAAACAAAAAAAACACCCAGGCATAGATATTAATATTCCAGGTGTTAAAGGGTTAAAGCACAGCCATCATCCTGCAATTTACAAATCTTTTGCAATTAGGTGTAAAGATGCAAACTAAGTAAGTCATTTAAAATGGATTTATTACTCAGACCTACTTTATATCATATAGACCAGTCGTGTAATATCCAGCTATAAATTCATACTATTTGTAGAACTAATATAACTCTCCAGAGTTGTTTTTTTTGGCCTTGGTATCATCTTCACCGTCTGGTTTTGTGTGTGTGTGTGTGTGTGTGTGTGTGTGTGTGTGTGTGTGTGTGTGTGTGTGTGTGTGTGTGTGTGTGTGTGTGTGTGTGCGTGTGTATAAATGCAAAGCTAAGAGCTCTTGAGATCTCTTCAAAGCCCGTGTTGCTTTAATTGGCTAAGGTTTTAACGAGGGACCTCATCCCTCACTGTTGACCTGGATAGCAGCGTGAATTAAAAGGCTGAGGGGGAAACGGCCAGCATTACGAGCTCCACGAGACAACACACACGACAGTCGGCTATTGCAGCTCTGCTCAGCTCTTCTTTGCCCACTTTAGCACTGAGCAGTTCATCACTGCTTTAGAGCACCATCTGCTCCCCGTTGATCAGCTGTGCTTACCATACACTCTTAGATAAGAAGTGATTGGTTTCAGCTCCAATTTAAAGCCGAGGCGATCACTGATCTTATTACTGCAGTTGCAGGAATTAGAGACAGGCCCAAAAGGCAGACTTGATGACTATTTAAATTCAATTAATGCCCCCGCGGTGACCTTTTGTTGCTGGATAATTGCTGATTGGTGTGGGTCTGAGTTGGTGTCTAGAGGTTACGGAGAGTTTGCTGGTGCAGAGCAGCTGGAAACAGCAGTTAATCATAACAATAGAAAACTCTATTTTCAGTGTCTTTCCGTGGGTATGGAATCTTCATATTTGCAGTGTTAGAATGTTGTTCACTGAACGATAATTTTGTTGTATTGTCCTCATGCTGAACTCAAAAACAAACAACTTGCAAAAAGGAACCCCTTCTAATTTTATGTTCAGATTATGAAATAATTTTCATCAAGGGCCACATTAGCCATATGTTTGCAGACAACCAACTCCTTTGCTAACATACATAATCATTTCTGTTTTTTTTTTTTTTAAACCTTTATTTAACCAGGAAAGTCCCATTGAGTTTAATAATCTCTTTTTCAAGAGATCTCTGTTGGTGTCTGGAGTAAATTTCAATTGCAAGCTCTATAGACCCTTTGATTGTTTGTAAACATTGCGACGTATTTTGTTGGGCGGGGCTTAGCCTGGATGCAAACCACTATAGATGACTTGCCCGCGCTGTTAGACAATGGGGAGCGACGTAGCAACGTGTTGGCCATCTTACCTCAGACAGCTGGCGCCGCTCATTACATCGATGTCAATGGTGCATGTACTATTTAAATAACCCTAACTTGCTCAATTTTCAAACAATTTGATCATGGCAAGTGACAATTTCAACATGAACAAGCATTCTATGTCATACCTACGTAGAATAAGGTTTGTAATAAGGCAAACAGTTTGTAAATCCGTCAATATTTCATCGAGTTAAGGATATTTTTGTTCAAGCTGTTCACTCGCCTTCCAACAGCTACCGTAGAGCATGTCAGAATGTGAGAACATCAGTTGTCTGAGGTAAGATGGCCGCCGTTGAGCTACGCTGGGGAATCCCACTTGCGTCAAAGTGTTGATATATATATATATATATTGTACTGCTGTTCTGAGTACAAATTTCCCGCACAGTTCTGCGGACGTGAAGTCAAATGACGCTGATAGTGACGTCAAAGGATGCTAGCGCACGTTCTCGACGGCTTGGAGAGGCGTCCCATTACCGGAAATAAAGCAGAATGAGAAGAAGACGGCTTGGAGACTAAACTACTGTTTGGTTCCACAGATGTACGCAGAGGCATGTGCACAGGTCGTGCAGTAAACAGTCACATGAACGGAGAGTAAATAAATAACCGTGTCACAGTTGGAATACGGATCGGGCCACATTTTCTTGTCCGAGTCCGACCCATCAGTGAAAACGTCATTTTTTCTTAAAGATATGACATATTTACATTTTTTTTAGTTGTAAGCACTGATTTCATTAACAAACAACTGTTAATGTCAACATCAGATCTGCTCACGGGTAACAAGCGACAGTGAAACACAAACAGGGATGCAGTGCACGCAAGTGACCCATTAGATTTATTTACATAATCCATGTATAAAAGATAAGGATAATCCATGTTATTTTGCAGTAAAAGGAATGTTTCAATGGTAAGGCTGAACGATTAATTGCATTTGTGATATTATCGCAATATCATAAAACGAGATTTTCTAATCGCAAAGGCTGCAATTTATTTATTTTTTGTCCTGTCTTGTACTATCGTGTTAAGTTCAGAGAGTGTTTAAGAAGTGAAGTCCACATGTTTCATGAGATGTGAAGTTAGTTAGATATGTTGAAGAGGTTAAGCCACAGATTTGGTTGCTTTATTGTTGTAATCTGTGCTTTAAAATGTATATATTATATTTATTTAAAGTTTAAATAAATCTGAAATTGTTTATTATGAAACAGATTGATTTATTGCTTGTGTTCATTGAAAAATAAATGACAAGAGGCCCTTGAAAAAATAATTGCATTTTAAATTGCAATCGCAATATTGAGGATAAAAATTGCAATTAGATTATTTTCCAAAATCGTTCAGCCCTAATAATTGTCCTCCTCTGCTCCATCCTCCTTCCTGTTCTCACTGTTACAGTTAAAGCTGCATTCTTCAGGACTACAACAGCTGCAGCGGGAAAGAAGAACGCTGCGCGCAAACGACACTATGTGACATTCCACGAGCACTAGTTCTAAATATCTGTCTGAACCAGACCCGTCTGGTGCCCTAGGGTCCCGTCAGGCTTTGGTTGGGTACCTACCATCTAGTCACAGTATCAGCTGTGCTCCAGTGATAAACAGTTGATGCCCCAGCAGCGGAGGCTTGGCTGATGACTGCAGTTACACTAACCGCCGTCGTGTCACTATGGAGTCTGATTTATACATCCTGCCCGACCGCCTTTAACCGTGTTAAATACAATAATTTCATAAAGCTTGCAATTAAAATCTACTAGAGATACCCTTTAATTTTCACACAGAGTTTACTCATCAGTAGTCATGTAATGGTATAGTAGAGTTGGTCGTCCAAAGCCTAAAAGAAGGTCATCCAAGGTGTTTTTGTGTCCTCAGGCAAGGCATTTGGCCTCACATACTGCAGAATGCCCCAGGCCAGCTCGTTCTACTTACACCAGTGACTGTGGTGTGAGTGAATAATAGTTTCTCATCTACCCTGAGCTTCTCAGAGGCAAATCACTACATAAATCCAAACTAATAATTGAATAACCCCAACCCAATGCCCAACTGAATCTTTTTAATGAGGTTAGAGCTCATTACTAATGACTCTTCTCACCCAGTCATGAATGGTCAGGTCCAACTCATTGGGTCATTGGGAGGGAAGTTCACTTCAGACTGAAGTGCTTGTATCTGGAATATAATAACCATGCTAGCAATCATGGGACAACGGTCAATATAAAGTTCACCCTTGTCACTCTATTGTCTCTCCTTGCCACGAATCTCGGTTTTCAACCTCTGCAAAGACTATGGACCTAGACTAAAATGTGTTGATTCATCTTTTGGTTGCGTTTTTGTGCCCCTTGTGCTAAACTAAAGCCAGAAGGAAGTCTGCACAGAGTTGAGAAGCTGATCTGTTAATTTGACAGTCTTTCAGTTTTATTTCTTTATTATTGTTGGACTTACATTGATACGCCCGTACCATAGAGGAGCAAAGCTTTCTATAGTCCGACGTCAAAGTCCAACCTCATTTTAATTACAGTCAAAGAAACCATAGTTTCAAGTGATGTTTATTGTTCACGAGGAGAATCAGCATTAAGCCAAAGCTTTTTCCGTGAAATTGTGGTCACGTTAAAGAAATGCATTGTGGGGCATTAAGGTTCACAGTTGTAGTTGTAGTTCAAACCAGTGCTTACTGTGTACTACGTTTTTTGGATGATGTGAGTCCAATGAGATAATAGGAATGGTCAGATTTGTTTAGAGTTTGAGGCATCTTTTAGGGCTGAACGATTTCAGAAAATCATCTAATTGCGTTTTTTTCCTCAATATTGCGATTTAATTTGCAATTATTTTTTTAATGTCCTCTTCTCATGTATTTTCAACAAACATAATCAATAAATCAATGTACTGTGTTCTAATGAACTAAATCAGATGTATTATACATAAATTATTCTTTTTTATAGGCTAAGATTATGTTAAGATAAAGGAAAATGAAGCATGATTTAATATTAAATACCGTTTATTTATCTACTTCAATTACGGTTGTAAACTTAAACACTTTGACATGCGGTCTTGTAAGCATTCACCATGACAACATAACAAAATTCTCCGGAACAGAATAAAGTGCAAGAAAAGTAAAGAGGACAAAATATGTGCTTAAACTAATTCCACATTTTTTAGGTAAATCAAAGTCCCAAAAAACATAAAATAAACGAGTGCATGCTTTTATTTTTCTTTTAAGGGTCCATGTTATGCTAAATCAACATGTACTTTAAACATCATAAAATGCTAATAGGGCTTCATACACATGCCCAAAGTGTTTTTTTTTCATTGATTCCCTCAATCGTTAGTTAGAGGGTGATTTGCTCCTTTCTTACTGCAGGGTGAGCACAAACACCTCGCTCCAATTTGATGACGCGTTCCCACTTTGATGACGAATTTAATGCGGCACTGAGCTGGAGAAGCCGCGCCTCCAGGAAGCTCTCTGCCGTGATTGACATGTAAACAGACACGCCCACATATGTCTATGTATGTACCAGTGATTGCCCCGCCCCCACGCTCTGTCTCATGTTTATAAAGCAGCGTGAGCTCGGCTACGGAGTGGGTGGGAGGAGGGCGGGCCGTCATCTGGCCCTACGTCACCGTGCGGGGAGGAGGAAGTCAGTGTTGCGTCTATAGACACGCCCACTCATGAATATGCATAAGTAGGCCACAAATCAGCCTGTTTGTGTAGAGTTGCTCAGAAAGTGACTTTTCAGAGGCTAAAACTCTGGAAAACAGACGAGTTTGGGAAAATAAACCTTAAATGTTATGTTTTTGGGGTTCTTAGAACAAATGGAGATGGGAGAAAAATAGCATAATATGGGACCTTTAAGAAGGAAACAAAACTTTTTGAACACAAATAAAAATATTTTATTCACTCAATAACAGCAGCACACAACACACTAAACTTATTTTTTCAAAATCTCAGTCTTTGCGGTTAGGAAATCATGTTTTATCACATCGCAATATTATTGCAAATGGAATTAATCGTTCAGCCATAACATCGTTCATATTTAATGATCCCATGAATGCTCTGAGCGTTTTTTGTTTTTTTTTTTGCTCACAGAGGAACCGTCTTATCAAACAGTGAAGTCTCCACTCAAGTCACAGCGGTTGAGTCTTGTCAGAGTAGGAGGAAGTGATGCTACTGTATGTTTTACGAATGCATCTCCCTGAGTTATTCATCAGAATTTCTGGAGAGATGCCAAAATCCTCATTTATATTGTAGTAGGAGGTGGGGTGAAATGTGTGCCAGGCAGACAGACTGACAGACAGCATCCAGGAGCCTGCAGCATGTCTTATTGATGAAGCCTGGGGCCATTAATAGCGTACATCTAGGGCAGGTGCCTGTGTTGAGATCAAGATGAAGATGAAGATGACTTCCTGAGGAAGCGCAGGAGATTAGATTGAGTCTCTTTTTGAAAATGTACCTTAAACAAACTGGTCAATGGCATCCACATATATACATGTGTGACTAGGGCTGGGTGATACGCACCACATTTCATATCTCAATATTTTTTCTCAAAATGGCCATATACAATATAAATCTCGATAATTTTAATTCTAATAAAGTTTGACCAAAAAGACAATTCAGGGTTAAATTTTGCTGATGCAAAATACTACACAGACTAAAATAACATCACATTGCTTTAGGATTGGTAATTAAAAAAAACCAACTTGTAAACGTGTATCACAAACATATGCAACAAGCTAAATGACTACAAAAACACAAATTAACAGAGAAATACACAGAAGAACACAAATACACAAAAGGAGAAAAAAATGCACAATGGGACAGCAGAAATAATAAAAGAACAAAAAATAAACAAAAAGACAACAAATGACACAAAAGGAAAAAACTACACAATGGTACTACAAAATCCAAGAACAACTTACATACCAAAAAATACATAAAACAACTCAGAAAGACATCCAAAATTACCGAAAAATACACAAAAGAACAACAAAAATACATCCAAAATGCACAAAAGGAGGAAAAAAGTACACAATGGGACATTTATTAACAAACAGCTTCAAACAATCAACCACTTTTGGCTTTTTCTCCTCTAAGGGACAGCACATGTGTGTGAGTTCTGTAATGTGGCTGTTTAGAGGAAGATCTGGGTTAGAACACACTCAGCAATCATCTAAATGAGCTGTTCTGAGAAGTAGTGACTCTGAAAACGACTATCTCAATACAAAATAAAAATATATTGACATAGGCGATATTGTAATTGTCTATATCACCAAAATAGAAAACTCCATGTGATTTGAATCTATATATTTTTGCAAAGATGTGTGCACACATCTGATGGTTGTGTATGTTGCACAGGAATTGAAACATTGCTTGTTGGCACTCAGGGGACATCTTGAAAATGTGCTCGGTTTTGCCTGTGTTATGTTTTTTTTTACCCGGTTTTATCTTGGAATATTGAATTAGGGGAAATAGGCCAGACTTCTTTCTTTATTTATTATTGTCTTCTGTTATGGGCTTTTAATGAGGCCTTTTGCTGATCAGTCATGCATATTAGCCATCAGTGCCTCATTAGGAACAATGAGCGAGGATGGCCCTCCCCTGCCAATGGACTGGATCCTTAATTTCCCACATGGACACAATATTCTCACACGCATGCTCTCTTTCCTTCTCGTATATTCTGTTATTGGAGTGACATCCGTCTGTAGGGGGAAAAAACACGTTTCAACCTTAATCCTTCTTAAGTTAACTGGAAGCAAATGCAATGCCTGTGACCAGGGTTGGGGTCAATTATAATTGATCATTAATTACAATTATGGCGAAATTATAATTTGATTTTTTAATTTTAAAACAAATCTTGGTGTTGTAATCATAATTAAATTGTAATTGTAATTGCCATGAAAATCATAATTTAATGCAAAACTGGGGAAACTTGTTACAGTTCTATGTACAGTTCTACACATATGTAGTCAACAATTATTAAAATGTGTTTCTAACCAAGCTTTCCCACATTTTACAATTTAAAAAAACAAAATCGACAGAAAAAAGGCTCAGACGTCCACACCAAAAATATATTAAAACCTATTTTTTCATTGATTATGAAGCCTAACAAGGTAACCAATAGATAAGAAAGAAATTAGATGATAGATTTTGGTTTTTAGTGTATTTTACAGCTGATTTATGACCCGTTATCGTTAGAGATGCTAACAGAAAGCTAACACAAGAGGAAGCTTCACTTTTATTAGGTTATTTATTAGGGGTGTCTCGATCTGATATTGATATCGGATATCGGTCCGATAATAGCCAAAAAAAACGGATTTTATCGGACTGCATCTAAAATCTCCGATATCAGCGTTCCAATAAGTTTTTGTTGTTTTTGTCCACGCCCATCATATACTGACAGTAAAAAATAACTGAAGTGAACTTGAATTGTTGACTATTGTTCTCTGTTTGAGTGACATCACTTGATGAAGCCTTTTCTAACATTCCACACTACAAAATAAATCATAAAAGTATGTATGATTTGTGCTGATATCGTATCGGTATCGGTCAATGCGCAAGGCTGCAATATCGGTATTGTATCGGAAGTGGAAAAGTTGTATCGGGACATCCCTATTATTTTTTTCAGACTCAGTAATTGGGATTAGTTGTAATTGAAGTGTAGTAATTGAGAACATTATTGTGATTGACTTTCTGAGGATAAAAAAATATTGCAATTGAATTCTAAATAGGAAAAAACACTGGTCACTGTAATCGTAATTGAATTGTAATTGAACATGGGTAATTGAAAACGTAATTGGAACTGAAAAATGTAATTGACCCTAACCCTGCCTGTGATATTATGTTTCTATCTCAGATTGTAATGTGCTATTTGCATCACAATTCCTGCTGAATTAATGCATTTTTAACTACGTCTGCCCACCACCCTGCACCGTGTTACACCTTCTCCCCAGTCATTACATAGTTCTTAATATTCCTGAAATGGCCATAAATGGCCACTAATTGAAGTTAAGTCTTGTAAAGGAGATGGGTGCACGCAGTAACAGGAGCTGAATTATTCAGCTGGCTCGCAGACGGGTAATAAATTGCTGATGTTTTTATTGGTGTCTCAGCTAAGTATTATTTAACCTTGCTTTAAACTGCTTACTTCCATGCTGAGTGCCTTTTAACTCCCATCTATTTTCTCGGGCCTTTCAAATATTGATGGAGGATATTGGAGGCTTGACTGAGTGCCAGCATGACACACACATAACAGTCCAGGCCCTGGCACACAGACACACACGCATGCACTACATACAGTAACTCTAAAAACGACCATTGGATGTCGTCCCCCTTCTCCTAATTTTGGATGTGCTTTAATTCATGCTTTTTTTTATTCAATTACATAACTATATGAGCATTTATACACATAACATTGTACTTTTAAGGAATTTATCTAATTGGGCATAAACAAGGATTATTGTTTAAATATTTGATATAATAATTGCCTTTATTTAAGCCTAATGAACACAAATTGGAAGTTACTTACAAATGTATTTTCACACTGTTTTTTTATATATCAGGAAGAATATTATCTGTCTGTGCATGTAACAAGAAGCACCACTTCACACAGTTTACATGTAGATATGCATTGCTGTTACCAGAGCACTGTATAGATCAGTGTTCCTCAAATGGGGGTACGTGTACCCCTCGGGGTATGTGATGGCACTACAGGGGGCACCTAAAGAGAAAGAGAGGAAAATTAACAAAGTTTTGGTCTAGGACCTACACCTGTTGTGAGATGACTGGAAATGATAAAAACTATAGAAATAATCTATTCATGCACCAATAAATCAGTGTTTTTCAACCTTGTGGTCGGGACCCCGTGTGGGGTTGCCTCAAGTTTAAATGGGGTTGCATGAAATTTCAGAAAAATTTAAATAGATTTTTTATTATTATTATTAAAACAACACAATCTTAAATGACTATTTTTGTTTGTTCACTTTGTGAATCGAGTTCAAATAAAATGCAGGAAAAAAAGACATTTCTGAGCCTAAACATGATCGAAAACCAATTCTAGTAAAAATGTCTTTGGGGACAAAAGAAATTCTTGATATAAAATGAGGTCATCATCCAAAAAAGGTTGGGAACCACTGCATTAAATACTGTTTCTTTCCACTTATTTACAAAATAAGATTCTTTAAAATGTGTGTTATCACTTCTTCATTCCGTCTTTATGATCTATAGGTGTTTTTAAATCGTTTTCTGAGCAAAATGTTGGAGTCAGACAAAGGGCTGAACAAGTTTGAGAAACACTGGTATAGATCATAAAAACAAAAATAAGTGCTGAGAAGATTATTCTTTGCACACAAATTAAAAACAAAAGTAGTTTGCCAAGGAGATTATATTTAAAGCTGTTTATTTATTTGTTTGCCTGTTAGCAGTATTATGTCCAAGTGCTTAATGTATTTTGACAACATTTTAATCACAGACATTACTCCATGGAATATTTCATACAATTTTGGAGGGAATCTGGATATGCTGATTTTGGATTAGTTTCAAAAATCAAAATATCCCTTTCTGTCATCATTGGCGAAATTTCTAAATGTTATATCTTGGTTTTTAATTAACCAATCTTTATGAAATTTTACTAGATTATATTGGGTTTGGTGTCTGAATGACCATACTGAGTTTAGTCTGGATGGGACCCAGATTGCACATTTCATCACGGTTTTTTAAAAAAAAAGTGTTTGCCCATACGTCGTGACATACTATATCGTTATTAACGGATATACATTTTATTCTTTTGGCTTTTGAGACGTTGTTAACTGGAACACTACATAATTATTAAAGAAGTGTTCTAGTGATTAACCTTTCTCAGATGTCGTTACATATTCATGTGACTTCTGGTGGTAGATGCATAAAGGTAGTTCACTAAAACAATGTACTCACTTTACTTTATCAGTATCTGTCATGATTATCAATAAAAGTCTTGGGGTTTTGTTTTGTTCTTGCAGTTTGACAACATGGAACCATATAATTATTAATTTTCTGACCTGAAGGTATGCTTAAAGTTCTCATAGTGATGAGACATAAACCACAATTTCCACAATCCACCATCCTGTCCTAATTCTCTTCTCTTCTCTTCTTACCGGCTAAGTTACAGTGTGAGCTCTAAAAACCAGTCCCCAGCCGTTAGTTTGTGAACAACTGGTTTTCGATAACAATGTGTGAACAGCATTCATGCAAACACCTCTCTGTGAATCACAGCTACTATGTTATCAGTTGCGTAACAGACAGAGTACTGCTCTTCGATAGATAGATAGATAGATAGATAGATAGATAGATAGAGTTTTTAGAGGACTTTAGGTGTTAATCCAACAAACAAAGCGTACAATTTCTTTGTATTACATGTCTGTAATTTGTTCCCTACATACCGTCTACTGTACATTGGGTTGGTATTGAGGTTTTGCACATTTTTACACAGACTGAGCTCAAAAACCTAGGATTTCACTGCAAAGGGCTGTGTAATCTATTGCAGTGTTTCTCAAATGGGGGTACATGTACCCCTAGGGGTATGCAATGGCACTACAGGGGATACTTTGAGAGAGAGAGTAAACATTTCCTCCAGGTCTCACTGGCGTTGCCAACGTGGACGTAGAAATTCCCCAGCAGAACCAGGGAATCCCCAGAATGAGTACTCTACAGTACTTCCTCTAAGGAATCCAACAAGGGTGGATACTCTGAGCTGCTGTTTGGCCCATAGGCACAAACAACAGTCAGGATCCGTCCCCCCACCCGAAGGCGGAGGGAGGCTACCCTCTCGTCTACCGGAGTAAACTCCAACGTACAGACACTGAGTCGGGGGGCAAGAAGTATTGCCACCCCAGCCCAGCGGCTCTCACCATTGGCAACTCCAGAGTGGAAGAGAGTCCAACCCCTCTCGAGCAGACTGGTTCCAGAGCTCTTGCTGTGTGTCGAGGTGAGACCGACTATATCTGTCATCTTTTCTGGCTCTGCCCAGCCGGGGTCCATGGGCAGAGACCCAGTCACCAGGCGCTCGCTCTCGAGCCCTAACCCCAGGCCTTGCTCCAGGGTGGGGCCCCGGTAGCGCCATTCCGAGCGACGTGAACGTCCTTTGTTGTTTTTTCATCACGTGGTTTTGGAACCGCTCTTGGTAGGACCCGTCACCCGGGACCTATTTGCCTTGGGAAACCCTACTTGGGACATTAAGCCCCCGGCAACATAGCCCCCATGATCATTATACTCAAACACCTCCACCACGTTAAGGTGGCGGTTCATGGAGTAGATGATCAAAAAACTATTCAAGAACAAAAACGTCTTTATGGTCGCCAGAAATTCTTGATATCCAAAAGGTTGGAAACCACTGCACTAAATACTGTTTCTTTTTACTTATTTACAAAATGAGATTCTTTAAAATGTGTGTTATCACTCATTGATTCCATCATTATGATCTGTAGTTGTTTTTGAATAGTTAATAGGTAAAGAGTTTGGTGACAAGAGAATGGGATCAATATCAGATACTAATCCTACCCAGCATCATGTTTACTGTTGTTTGTATTCCTCGACTGTGATCTGAGTTGTTAAGTGAAAAGGTTTCTGCATTTAGCGCTCACTAATCTATTTATCGTGTATAATTGTGCTTAACCAACGCTGCCTTGCCCATGGTCATACCTTGAGCAGATCTAAGGCTGCTGTCTGGGTGAATGTGCTAAATAAACGGCTCAGTCTTGTGCCTAGTCTGAGGTTTCTTCTTGCTTTTCCCTCTGACCCACTCGGTGTCTGCCGGTCTATCTCCCTGTCATCTCACAGCAGCAGCAGCTCCAGGCGCAGCATCTTTCCCACGCCGCTCACGGACCCCCGATCCAGCTGCCACCCCACCCCTCAGGCCTGCAGCCTCCTGGCATCCCGCCTGTGACTGGCTCTGGGTCAGGACTCCTTGCTCTGGGCGCTCTAGGCAGTCAGGCTCACCTCCCAGTGAAGGATGAGAAGAATCACCATGATCTGGAACACAGAGGTAAGGAGTGAAACGAAGGAGCCTTAGGTGCCTGAGTAAGATGTTCAGAACTATGAAGAAGTAGTAGAAAATGACAATATCGCCCATATTGAGATATATTAATTTTTTTAAACTTGTTTTTATTTATACAATCACATAACATTATACAAGTATTTAATATTATTCATAGAGTTCAGTCAAATACTGTTCTTTTTCCATATCTTTCAGATATATATATTTTGTAGCTGTTTTGTATTAAAATACATGTTTTAGGAGTCGCTGCTTTCACTACTTCTCAGAACAGCATCAAAAGCACGGTTAGATGCATCACTGAGTGCGTCCTAACCCAGACCTTCCCCTAACCAAGCCACACTACAGAACTCACTCACACATGCTGTCCCTTACAAGAGAAAAACCAAAAATGGGACATATTCTGCAACTGTTTGTTAATAACTGTGGTATTTTTTATCAACAAATTTAACCCAGAATTGTCTTTCTGGTCTGACTTAATTTAGTTAAAAATATCAAGATCAATATTGTATATCGCCATTTTGAGAAAAAATATTGAGATATGACTTTTGGTCCACATATTGCCCATCCCTACTATGAAGTAGATTATTGTAACGGTGTTAAAAGATGTCAAACAGACAGAAACCAATTTAGTGAATAGTTCTTCTTAGTCTCTAGAGCAAAATGTTTGGGCCCATAGGTGTGGAGCACATCCTGTCTGTTCACATTCTGACTGGCTAATGAGCTGCTACATGCCCAGCCCATGACTGCATAAGCCATTCAACCGTTCCAATACAGGCCGATAAGAGAGGCCTTGTGCCCTGCAGTCACTTCTCACACATTCAGCCAACAGCGTCTGTCATCTGTCAACTAACTGACTTGTCTTTCTTTTCGCTCCACCCGGGTTTCGTCATCGCCTCGTCACGACCGCCGTCGGTGCTGCAGAAAACACGGTGAGTGTCCAAGGATACCCACGCTTCAAAGGGTTTGCTGGTTTTATTGCATTTTTCTTTTCCACTGCAAATGTCAGGTCAGGATACCCGATGGCAGATTTGATGTGCTGTCGTAATCTTCTTCCAATAAAGTGCTTATTAGAAAATGAGTTTTGGAATATAAATCCTGTGTGTTTAATCTAGAAGGAGAACTGACTGGTATGATGGAGAGATTAGACGCATTGTAATTTCATCACAATTAAAGCAGGACTTGGACTTCCCCTCTCAAAGGATTTATTTGATCCGTTCTACTGTCCCCCCTTGTTTACCAGCTCACTCATTCTTCCTTCTTGGCATGTGATGAATATTTATGAACACAATTGGAGAGCTGTTTTCCTTTCTTCCCCTTCACCCAGTCTGGCTTAGACCTGCTAAAGCGTTTTATTTGAAATGCACCAATCTCTGATGGCTTTCGCCGATAGCCTGTGAGATTGTGTTCCAGTAGGCTGCTCTGCCTGAATAGGTGCAGTCATGTCTGAAGAAAAGGAGCTCCTGGGGCAGTCTCGACCCAGGTCATCTGATAGTGGAGTGGTGACTTTGGTTAATGAGTCACCCAGAGCATCTCTTTAAAGGTCAGCCATGATGCATACAGTGGTCCTTTGCCCACAATACTAGTTCAGCAGCCATTGGCCACAGTTACATGATGTTTTTTCATTCGGAATTAGTTATTCCAAATTTAATTATTCAGAATTATAGTGTTTTGCTTCATGTTTACATGGAAATAGTAATTCCGAATTGAGGTTTACACAGAAAAGGTTTATTCCGCTTTAATCAATTATGTTTTAAACAAATTGTCGTCTACTACACAGAAGATCACATGAGAACTGTTTTCACTTTTAGTTTGGTTGTAGTTTTGATGCAGCAGCTCAACAATAACATACGGTTTCACTTTGGTCAGCTGAACAGGAGAAAGAGATAGGAACTAATCACCGGTAAATAAAACTCTGGAAAACAATAACCAGGTAAAGATAGTAGCTCTAACAACTGGTACAATGATAAACTTGGTGATATTACAACCTATACATGCAGTTACTCCGTCATGTCCCATGATTCTTTGCGCTTCTCTGTAGTCCGTGTACTTCTGGGACGTGTTTTAAAGGTGTCGCTACTGTCGTAGCTCGTCTGCCAGTCTCTCCTCTTAGCTCATGTTCATCTCTCCTGCCTTGCTTCACCAGGCGGGTGAAATACAGGTCAGTGTTACATTTAATGCGGGTCGATACAATGCCGAGCAGTGT